>NW_017189516.1:38730955-39030955 GCF_001704415.2 Capra hircus | reverse complement strand
TTACTTGGGTAAAAAGGGACATTCTGTTGAAAAATATTGGTAATCACTTTAAAATGATAGTTTTAAAGACTAAATGTGTGTATAGACTCACTAAAACTTATCTCATTCAATATCAGGCTTCTTGAATTTACTTTGTGAACTTTTTTTCCAAAACCAATCTAAAGCTTGGTATTTTGCAAGTTGGGGATTGAAGGTACGAATTTCCTTCAGCCCTTGTAAGGAAGCACTTTTGAATTCATTTCGCTGACATGAGATTGCTCTTCCCAAAGCAATTTTGGAGGGAACATTAAGTGCTATAGAACTGGAATTGGAGAAATGTGCCCCAGAAAATGTTTTTAATCAGGGCTGTGTGGGAGCCTATTTAATCACTGGACAATGGAAGACGTTAAAGGAACAATACTTTGTTTAAGGGACTTACTGACTGAGAAGTTCATTTAAACTAGGTCCTCTCTTCTCTGCCTTCTCATTTTGGAACTGTTTGGCCAGGATTGAACTCAATCTTTCTGGTAGCTGCATCTTCATCCTTTGACCTAAAGATGGAAATTCACGTTTCGGTTTTTGTCTTTGCAAATTATAGTTGTCTCTGACAATTCCCTTTGCATTTGAGAAAAGCCAGAGTGGTGCTGGATATTTTCATTCATATTCTCTCTGGTATCAAATGTCACAGCTGGGTTGCATGAAGGTTTATTTGTATTATAACAGCATTTCCTTCAGATCTCAGGGGGCCTCTATCTCTAAAATCACTTGTCTACAGGGACTTCAGGGAGAATTACTTGACCTTTCTAAAAGTAAACTTTCCAGCTGAATATCTCCCTCTGGATCTAGGTTCAGACGTCGGTTTTGTGTGTATGTGTGCCCTGAGCTTTTAGATTAATGTAGATTCTTACTTTTAAAGCGATACAGTGTTCCTTTGATTGCCCAAACAGAGAGAACTTTTGTTAATTATGGGCATGAGTAAACTCTAAATATTGTGGTGAGATAATTTACTGACAGCATAATGTATGTTCTTCCTCCCCTCATTCCAGAAGATTAGTCAATTCTTTTTATGCTCCTTCTCAAACTTGTATTTGTAGACTGAGATAGGGGGACCAACTCTCTCAGTTTGTCCAGGACTTGCTTAGAGGGAGTTCCTGGCATGTGAAACTTCAGTACAAAAAGTGGGAAAGTCCCAAGCAAGCTGGGACAAGTTGGTCACCCCAGGCAAACATTAGTACAAGATACCTCCCGTCCCAGAATTTTTTCTAAATTCCAAGTTCACTGAAGAGAAGTAGCCCTGAGGGGCCAGGGAGAGTGGGATACCATGTTAATGTAAACTTTTAATTGAAATATAACATATATAAGGTGCAAATCATAAGCATGTAGCTATACAAAATTTCACCAAGTGAACACATACATGTAACTAGTATACAGATCAAGAAAGGGAATATGTTCAGGGTTCCAGAAGCCCTCTTGCACATTGTTTCCCTTGAATAAACCACATGAGTGAGGAAAAATAAATTTCCCTTTACCCTTCTGAGCTCTTGGCTGAGACTGTCAGTAATAAGAGACAGATTAACGGGAGGAAAAAAAAAACAGTTTATTTATATATATTTCTTCTGTGTACATGGGAGAGACCCAGGGAAACTGAGTAAAGCTATCCAACATGGCCCAAGACACCACTTTAAATACCATTTTCAGGAGTGGGTAAGTGCTAGTAGTAAAGAACCTACCTGCCAATGCAGAAGATGTAAGAGACTTGGATTCGACCCCTGGGTCGAGAAGATCCCCTGGAGGAGGGCACAGCAGCTCACTCCAGTATTCTTTCCTGGAGAATCCCACGGACAGAGGAGCCTGGTGGGCTACAGTCCACGGGGTCACAACTGAAGCAACTGAACACGTATGCAAGGAGACCGGTTCTGGAAGGTTACCAGAAAAACACAGACTGTTAGTAGATTTAAGTTCATGCCTTCTCCACAATGAGAGTTCCTTGTGATTTTAAGTTATCCTCTTCTTCCTGGTACAGAGAGAGACACCCTTAAAAATGGAGATTAACCTTCGGAATGTAAATTTTCCTCACAAAAGAGTAAATTCTCCTCTGATTTTAGAGCTTCTCCTGTGTCTGTCCTGCTGTCGCTTCAGTCTTGTCCGACGCTGTGATTCTTGGACTGTAGCCTGCCAGGCTCTTCTGTCCATCGGATTCTCCAGGCAAGAATACAAGAATACTGGAGTAGGTTGCTGTTTCCTTCTCCAGGGGATCTTCCCGGCCCAGGGATCAAACCTGCGTCTCTTATGTCTCCTGCATTGGGAAACAGGTTCTTTGCCACTAGGGCCACCTAGGAAGCCCCTCTCCTTTGTCTACTTTTTTCTCAAAAATATGTCAACTCAAAATAATCTTTATGCCAAAGAGGCATATTTGGGGGTAGCATGTTCTGCTCTCCTTCAACTAGTATCCTTAAACACTTTAGATTAGTTTGACCTGTTTTTAAAATTTATATAAATGAAACCATACAGTTTTTACTTGTTAGGGAGGAAGAAATTTTTCTTTACAATTCCAAGTTCTTCTGGCTGGTCTAAAAGTCAAATTGACAAGAAACAGATTAACAGGAGACAATCAAACACAAATTTATTAAAGGTAGACATGGGAGAGACCCAGGAATACTGAATAACTCACCAAGATGGCCAAAGCCCTCACCTTAAATATCATCTACAGCTAAACACAAAAGAGGATGACTAAGGGTGGGCGAGTCAGTTATGGGAGGTTCCCTGGAAGGTTCCCTTCACAGTAAACAAGGGTGATTGTGGTGCAGATTTAAGTCCCTGCCTTCTCCACAGATAGGTTTCTAGATTTTTGGTCATCCTTTTCCAAGTACAGAGATGGAAGCTTTCTATGCCTGCTGTTTCTCAGAAAATAATAGTTTAACACATATTGACTAGGGGATTTTTATAGAAACTAATGCCTGTGGCCAGTGATTTGTTATATAAGTGAATATTGAAACACTTTGGTCAATAATTTTTGGGTAACAAAAGACATGTTAATATATCTCTGGTCAATAAGTTGTTAAAACAATTAATATGCCAGAGAGACATATTTTATGGTGACAAATTCTACTCACCTAAATGTTCTTATTTCTAGTTTCTCTCATTTAACATTGTGAAATTCATTCATATTGTTGTGTGGCATGTCGGTTTGTTCACTCTTGGGGCTGTATAATACCCCACTGTGTGACTATCCCACAATTTACTTATCCTTTCTACCTTTGATGAACATTTGGACTGTTTCAAGTTTGGGGCTATTATGGACAGTGTTACTGTGAAAACTTTTGTTGCTAAGGAGAGAAAGGGAGCAGTGATTTGGCAAAATCTCAGGGAGGCAGCAACATTCAAAGAGGTTAGTGCAAGGTGGGCATAGCCATGGGGGTGTGGTTCTTACCTCTGCAAATTCTGTGACACATGCAGGGCACAAGAGCAAAGGGCTGGAGACTTCCCTGGTGGCCCAGTGGCTGAGACACCATGACCCCAATGCAAGGTGCCCAGGTTCAATCCCTAGTCAGAACACTAGTTCTTATATGCTGCAACTAAGAGTTTTAATTCCTCAAGTCAAGATCCCACATGGTGGCAACTAAAACCTGGAGAAACCAAATAAATAAATATATATATGACTCACTGGAAAAGACCCTGATGCTGGAAATACTGAAGGCAAAAGGAGAAGAGGACAGCAGAGGATGAGATGGTTAGATAGCATCACCAACTCAATGGACATGAATCTGAGCAAACTCTGGGAGACAGTGAAGGACAGAGGAGCCTGGTGTGCTT
Source organism: Capra hircus (assembly GCF_001704415.2). Lineage (NCBI taxonomy): Eukaryota > Metazoa > Chordata > Mammalia > Artiodactyla > Bovidae > Capra > Capra hircus. Next base: position 39,027,163 of record NW_017189516.1, on the reverse strand, counting down.
CAGTCAATGGGGTTGCAAAGAACTGGACACAACTTACATATATATTCTATATATCTATACATACATACACACACATATAAAGGTATTTAACAAAAGCATTTATAAAAACAGCAAACAACTGTTGTATCTCAAGGGTAACTCAATATATGACTACAGAATAATCAGCTATCATGAAATGAAGACTAGGGGCCTACTTGGAATTAGCCAGACTGCAAGGTTAAAGACATAGTCTAAGAGATTGCCAATTCTGCCCAAGAACTCTGACACTAACTACAAGTGAAGAAGTTTGTTTCTTTTTTCTGTTTTTGCAGTTTTACTGAGCTCTAATTAACACACAATACTGGCTAATTTTAAGATGTACAGCATACTGACTTGACATATATATACTGCAAAATGATCACTACAATGTTTAATTAACTTCCATCACCTCATATAATTACCAAAAAAATTTTTTTTGAGATATAAACCTTTAGGATCTACTACTTTCTTTCAGGAGAAGGCAATGGCACCACACTCCAGTACTTTTCCAGGGCTTGCCTGGAAAATCCCATAGACGGAGGAGCCTGGTAGGCTGCAGTCCATGGGGTCGCTAAGAGTCAGACACAACTGAGCGACTTCACTTTCACTTTTCACTTTCATGCACTGGAGAAGGAAATGGCAACCCACTCCAGTGTTCTTGCCTGGAGAATCCCAGGGACGGGGGAGCCTGGTGGGCTGCCGTCTATGGGATTGCACAGAGTCGGACACGACTGAAGTGACTTAGCAGCTTAGCAGCACTCTCTTTCAGGTCAGTCTCTCAGTCATGTCCATCTCTTTGTGATCCCATGGACTGCAGCATGCCAGGCTTCCCTGTCTATCACCAAAGTCCAGAGCTTGCTCTAACTCATGTTCATCAAGTCAGTGATGCCATTCGAACATCTCATCCTCTGTCGTCTCCTTCTCCTCCTGCCTTCAATCTTTCCCAGCATCAGGGTCTTTTCCAATCAGTCAGTCCTTCACATCAGGTGGCCAAACTATTGGAGTTTCAGCTTCAGCATCAGTCCTTCCAATGAATATTCAGGACTGATTTCCTTTAGGATGGACTGGTTGCATCTCCTTCCAGTACAAGGGACTTTCAAGAGTCTTTTCCAACACCACAGTTCAAAAGTATCAATTCTTCAGTGCTCAGCTTTCTTTATGGTCCAACTCCCACATCCATACATGGCTACTGGAAGAACCACAGCTTTGACTAGATGGACTTTTGTCAGCAAAGTAATGTCTCATCTTTTTAATATGCTATCTACACTAGTCATAGCTTTTCTTCCAAGGAGCAAGCATCTTTTAATTTCATAGCTGCAGTCACCATCTGCAGCGATTTTGGACCCCCCAAAATCAAGTCTGACACTGTTACCGTTGTTTCCCCATCTATTTACCATGAAGTGATGGGACCAGATTGTCATGATCTTAGTTTTCTGAATGTTGAGCTTTAAGCCAACTTTTTCATTCTTCTCTTTCACTTTCTTCAAGAGGTTCTTCAGTTCCTCTTTGCTTTCTGCCATAAGGGTGGTGTCATCTGCATATCTGAGGTTATTGATATTTCTCCCAGCAATCTTGATTCCAGCTTGTAGTAACTTTCAAATATATCATAAAACAGTGAAAACTATCATGTTTTACATTACATCTCTGATACAGGTTCTCCTGGACTTAAAATGAAGTTGCCTTGCCTTTCTAAGTTGCTTTAGTCGTATCCAACTCTTTGCGATTCTATGGACTGTAACCCACCGGGCTCCTCTGTCCATGGGATTTCCCAGGCAAGAATACTGGAGTGGTTTGCCATTTCCTCCTTCAGGGGATCTTCCCGACCCAGGGATTGAACTGGCGTCTCCTACATCTCCTGTATTGGCGGGTTCTTTACCACTAGCGCTACCTGGGAAGCCCACAATGAGGTTATTTCCAGATAAACCCATTGCAAGTTGAAAACACTGTAAGTTGAAAATACACTTAGGACTTCTCTGGTGGTACAAGGCAATGGCAACCGACTCCAGTACTCTTGCCTGGAAAATCCCATGGACGGAGGAGCCTGGTAGGCTGCAGTCCATGGGGTCACTAAGAGTTGGGCACGACTGAGCGACTTCACTTTCACTTTTCACTTTCATGCACTGGAGAAGGAAATGGCAAACCACTCCACTGTTCTTGCCTGGAGAATCCCAGGGATGGCAGAGCCTGGTGGGCTGCCATCTATGGGGTCGCACAGAGTCAGACATGACTGAAGCGACTTAGCAGCAGTAGCAGTAGCAGCACAGTGGTTAAGAATTCAGCTACCAATGCAGGGGACATGGTTTCAATCCCTGCTCTGGGAAGATCCCACATGCCACATAGCAACTAAGCCTCAGCACCACAACTATTGAACCTATGCCCTAGAGCCAGGGAATTGCAACTACTGAGCCCTTGTGCCACAACTACTGAAGCTGGTGTACCCTAGAGCTCATGCTCCTTAACATGAGAAGCCACTGCAATGAGCAGCCCTCACACTGCAACTAGAGAGTAACTCCTATTTGCCACAACTATGGAAAGCCCATGTAGCAATGAAGACCCAGCACAACCATAAATAAATAAATTAAATTAAATACACATAATACACCTAACCTATTGAATATCACACCTGTGTCTAACCTACCTTAAACGTGCTCAGAACATTTAACAGTAGCTTACACTTAGGCAAAATCATCTAACACGAAGCCTGTTTGATAATCTCATGTAATTTATTGAATACTCTACTGAAAGTGGGGCTTCCCTTGTGGCTCAGCTGGTAAAGAACTCACCTGCAATGCGGGAGATCTGGGTTCGATCCCTGGGTTGGGAAGATCCTCTGGAAAAGGGAAAGGCTACCCACTCCAGTATTCTGGCCTGGAGAATTCCATGGACTATAAAGTCCATGGGGTCACAAAGAGTCGGACATGACTGAGCAACTTTCACTTTCACTCTTCACTTTCACTACTGAAAGTGGAAAACACAGTGGCTACACTGGCACAGAATGACTGTTAGTGCTCTCCTTGTTTATTCTCATGATCATGTGGCTGACTGGGAGCCATGGATCACTTCTGCTGGTGCCCAGCAACATGAGAGAAGATTGTTGCACATATCCCTAATTGGGAATAAAATCAAAATTCAAAATGCAAAATATAGTTTCTGTGGAATGTTTATCACTTTCACACCATTGTAAAGTCAAAAAATGGTTAGCTGAATCATCATAAGTCAGAGACTATCTCTACTTATTTATCTTAAAACTGGAAGTTTGTGACTTTTGGCCATCTTCATCCAATTCCCCCATCTCCCACTCCCATTTTTCTTAAAAAAAAAAAAAGAATTCATTAACTTTTGGCTCTGCTGGGTCTTCATTGTTGCCAAAGTATTGGAGTTTCCATGTCAGCATCAGTCCTTCCAATGAATATTCAGGACTGATTTCCTTTGGGGTGGACTGGTTGGATGTCCTTGAAGTCCAAGGGACTCTCAAGAGTCTTCTCCAACACCACAGTCCAAAAGCATCAATTCTTTGGTGCTCAGCTTCCTTTATAGTCCAACTCTCATATCCATACATGACTACTGGAAAAACCATAGCCTTGACTAGACGGACCTTTGTTGGCAAAGTAATGTCTCTGCTTTCCTTCCAAGGAGTAAGCGTCTTTTAATTTCACAGCTGCAGTCACCATCTGCAGTGATTTTAGACACCCCAAAAATCAAGTCTGTCACTGTTTCCACTGTTTCTCCATCTATTTCCCATGAAGTGATGGGACCAGATGCCATGATCTTAGTTTTCTGAATGTTGAGCTTTAAGCCAACTTTTTCACTCTTCTCTTTCACTTTCATCAAGAGGCTCCTTAGTTCTTCTTTGTTTTCTGCCATAAGGGTGGTGTCATCTGCATATCTGAGGTTATTGATATTTATACTGGAAATCTTGATTCCAGCTTGAGCTTCATCCAGCCCAGCATTTCTTATGATGTCCTCTGCATAGAAGTCAATAAGCAGGGTGACAATATACAGCCTTGACGTACTCCTTTTCCTATGGAACCAGTCTGTTGTTCCATGTTCAGTTCTAACTATTGCTTCCTGACCTGCATATAGGTTTCTCATGAGGCAGGTCAGGTGGTCTGGTATTCCCATCTCTTGAAGAATTTTCCACAGTTTATTGTGATCCACACAGTAAAAGGCATTGGCATAGTCAATAAAGCAGAAATAAATGTTTTTCTGGAACTCTCTTGCTTTTTCCATGATCCAGCAGATGTTGGCAATTTGATCTCTGGTTCCTCTGCCTTTTCTAAATCCAGCTTGAACGTCTGGAAGTTCACGGTTCATGTACTGTTGAAGCCTGGCTTGGAGAATTTTGACATTTATTTACTAGCGTGTGAGATGGGTACAATTGTGTGGTTGTTTGAGCATTCTTTGGCATTGCCTTTCTTTGGGATTGGAATGAAAACTGAACTTTTCCAGTCCTGTGGCCACTGCTGAGTTTTCCAAATTTGCTGGCATATTGAGTGCAGTACTTTCACAGCATCATCTTTTAGAATTTGAAATAGCTCAACTGGAATTCTATCACCTCCACTAGCTTTGTTCGTAGTGATGCTTCCTAAGGCCCACTTGACTTCCCATTCCAGGATGTCTGGCTCTAGGTGAATGATCACACCATCGTGGTTATCTAAGTCGTGAAGATCTTTTTTGTACAGTTCTTCTGTGTTTTCTTGCCACCTCTTCTTAATATCTTCTGTTTCTGTTAGGTCCAGACCATTTCTGTCCTTTATCGAGCCCATCTTTGCATGAAATGTTTCCTTGGTATCTCTAATTCTCTTGAAGAGATCTCTAGTTCCTCCCACCCTAAGTTATTAGCATAAAATACTAGCTGTGGTCCAAGGAGATCACTATGCATAACAAAGACACTCCTATCACAGGGAAATTTCCCAGTGCTCAATAGTTAACTCCAAGAGCCAGGACAAAGACCTGACCACTCATTTGGAAAGATCAAATTCCTTACTGCAAAGGACTTTCCCCTCTTTCTCTGTAAGACTCTTGGATTCTGATGTAATGGCAAAAGGGGAGTTGCCACAGGAATGCTTGAGATTATCTGCCCAGTGGGAATGGAAACAAAACAGAATTTAATGTGATTTAAAGACAACAACCAGGGCTTCCCTGGTGGCTCAGTTAGTAAAGAGTCTGCCTGCAATGCAGGAGATGTGGGTTCAATCCCTAGGTCAGGAAGATCCCCTGGAGAAGGGAATGGCAAGCCACTCCAATATCTTTGCCTGGAGTATCCCATGAACAGAGGAGCCTGGCAGGCTACATTCCATGGGTCCACAAGAGTTGGACACAACTGAGGAATTAAACCTACCTATAGACAACAAAGCAGTGCCATATTTCCTATAGCAGAATAGTATTTTGCAATTTAAAGCAATGTGATCTTCTTTATTAGTAATTTCTTTATAACCTCACATCACTTCCCTTATTAACAGGTGCAGTTCAGTTCAGTTCAGTTCAGTCGCTCAGTCATGTCCGACTCTTTGCGGCCCCATGAATCGCAGCACGCCAGGCCTCCCTGTCCATCGCCATCTCCCGGAGTTCACTCAGACTCACATCCATCGAGTCCGTGATGCCATCCAGCCATCTCATCCTCAGTCGTCCCCTTCTCCTCCTGCCCTCAATCCCTCCCAGCATCAGAGTCTTTTCCAATGAGTCAACTCTTCGCATGAGGTGGCCAAAGTACTGGAGTTTCAGCTTCAGCATCATTCCTTCCAAAGAAATCCCAGGGCTGATCTCCTTCAGAATGGACTGGTTGGATCTCCTTGCAGTCCAAGGGACTCTCAAGAGTCTTCTCCAACACCACAGTTCAAAAGCATCAATTCTTCGGCACTCAGCCTTCTTCACAGTCCAACTCTCACATCCATACATGACCACTGGAAAAACCATAGCCTTGACTAGACGGACCTTAGTCGGCAAAGTAATGTCTCTGCTTTTGAATATACTATCTAGGTGGGTCATAACTTTTCTTCCAAGGAGTAAGCGTCTTTTAATTTCATGGCTGCAGTCACCATCTGCAGTGATTTTGGAGCCCCCAAAAATAAAGTCTGACACTGTTTCCACTGTTTCCCCATCTATTTCCCATGAAGTGATGGGACTGGATGCCACGATCTTCGTTTTCGGTGCAGAAAGAGAGAAAAGAATCATTTACTTTTGTGCTACAAAAATATGCTTTTGAAGCTCTCTGCAGAACTGATATAAATTTAGGAGAGAAAAGAGTCTGGATCTCAAGAGCCTGAGTGGTTTGGGTATCAAAAGTCAAGGCCCTGAAGGCTTCAGGGTAGACACAGAAATATCTAGGAAACCAGATCAATCAGAATTACCTAAAGCTATATAAAGGCTTCCCAGGACTAGAAGAGAGGAGAGTCAGAGGGGGAAAAAGACACTCATAAATGTGCTCCTGAGAAGGGGTTCTATACTCTGCCTGTACTGTGTCCACCCCCACCTAGGGAAAGGGAATGAAAGACATTCCACAGTCCAGTGAAAGACAGAGACGCAGCCCCACTCTCAGTGCCACGTCCATCACCTTCCCATCCTAATCATTTCACTGTGTTCTTTCTGACTTCCACTGGTCAGCAGCTGCATCTCTATGTCTAAAGGTTTTGTTCTGTTTTTTTCTTTTTCCTGGAACTACTCTGTTTGGTGCAGCAGGGCAGAAGTGCCAAGGAATGAACTCACTGCCAGCAGCCCTCGGCCAAAACTCTCACTGAAATTATTATAAGTCATATCTCATTATTAATACTCCAGCTCTGGCTTCCCTTGGGTGGGATAATTCAGAGCTATGTATTTGATACCATTTCTCCAGAGTTGCCCTCATAGTAGTTGGTTTAAAAATCCACCTCATCCAACTTGCCTGGTGGTCCAATGGTTAAAAATCTGCGCTTCTAATGCAGGAGGTGGGTGTTCAATCCCTGATCAGGGAACTAAGATCCCACATACCTCACCTCAGCCAAAAAGTGGTGGGAAAAAATAGGACCGTATCTGCTTTGCCTTCTCTTCATCAATATCCCTACCCCCAGGTGATTTCTGTATAGCTGGAATGACCTGCTTGCACTAAATTGCATGTCTCAGAATCACCTTCTGATGGTGCCCAAACAAAAGCACAACCCTTTCCATTGCAAATGTTCCTTTTTGACATGCTCATTAAGAATAAGGAAAACAGACAGGATAATTCCCTCACATGTATTACATTTCTCTGTGGCTCCTTGCAAGGGTTTCTTTGATTATCAGCACCACTCAGAGCAGACCCTCCAGGCAGAGAGTATCCTCATGTACTTTGTAATTATTTTGTTGTTGTTGTTGCTCATTTTGAGCTCATTTTCAGTGGGAATTCTCCTCCGTGAGAGTCCTCTGTGTGCCATGGCTGAGGAAGTATCTCAGTTAGATGGTTTAAGATTTGCCTCTGCTTTGGCCTTGCGAAATTCACAGATGCCAGATCAGTTTCAAACAATAAGTTTTTCAACAGAGGAAACTCATACTCTAAAGTAGCGCAAACTTGTACCCACTTCCAGGCACAGATCATGCGCAGGGTTCTAGTTTCTTGCAGTAGCTCTGTTTCCTCCAGTGGCCCACGGTGGACACTTCTGTACATTCTACTGCTACTCCCTGACTAAGGACAGAGAAACCCTTTTCTAATGCCCACCTTTGTTTAGAGAGCCTAGGCCTGAGTTCTTGATTTGACGGGCTCATTTAGCCTGGGATCCAGTCCAGTTCTCATGTAGACAGTACAGCCCCTGAGTTATATCTTCAGGCCCAATACTTGAAAAGTTGTGTGCCTTCAATTCCTCCTCAGTGCTTTGACTCTAAAATTCCTTGTTCTTCTGACACCTGGAAATCGACTTTTGAACTCAGCTATGCTTTAAAAAATAATTTTTTCCTATTTAATCTAGCATTTCTACATGTTAGGAGTAGAAGAGGCTCCAGTATCTTGCTAGGCATCAATAGTTCCCATGACACAAAGCAGCATAAACTCTCAGCATTTCACACTGCCCACAAGAAAAACAATTCTTTTTGCATTAGACAGAATAGATTGATTCTTCATAGTCCACTCGGGAATAAGATCCTGGCTTTACCTTTATGTGTCCCTAAGACTTCCCAAAGCAAAAGAGCCCTCAAAGAGGAATTCAAGCCTCTGCTTCAAACACACAGGCTTTGATTCAAGGTTTCAAAAATCTCAGGAACAATTTTTTTTAGTCTGATCTCACGGTCAATTTTCTTGGGCTCCAAAATTACTGCAGATGGTGACTACAGCCATGAAATTAAAAGACACTTCCTTTTTGGAAGAAAAGGTATGACAAACCTAGGCAGCATATTAAAAAGCAGAGACATTACTTTGCCAACAAAGGTCCATCTAGTCAAAGCCATGGCTTTTCCAGTAGTCATGTATGGATGTGAGAGTTGGACCATAAAGAATGTTGAGCACCGAAGAATTGATGCTTTTGAACTGTGGTGTTGGAGAAGACTCTTGAGAGTCCCTTGGACTGGAAAGAGATATAACCAGTCCATCCTAAAGGAAATCAGTCCTGAACATTCATTGGAAGGACTGATGCTGAAGCTGAAGCTCCAATACTTTGGCCACCTGATGTGAAGAATTGACTCATTGGAAAAGACCCCGATGCAGGGAAAGATTGAAGGCAGGAGGAGAAGGGGATGACAGAGGATGAGATGGTTGGATGGCAGCACCGACTCGATGGACATGAGCTTGAGCAAGCTCTGGGAGTTGGTGATGGACAGGGAAGCCTGGCATGCTTCAGTCCACGGGGTCAAAAAGAGTCAGACACGATTGAACAACTGAACCGAACATGGTCAATGTACCTGAGCTAGTCTCTCCTCTAAAATCATTGGAAGAGGAAAACTCTTCTCAAACTCACGACCCAAGATGGGGGTCTACCCTTGTCGTGAGCAGAGGTATGCAGTATAAAATCTCTCAATTCTAAAGAAAATTAACCTCAGAAGGTCACAGTTCTTTTTCTGTTCCAATATATACCAGAATGCTCATCTTGAAAGATCATCTAATATGGGGAAAGACCGAGGACACTGAAGTCAAATACCATAGTGCCAAAGATTGATTTTTCAAAGCTAAAAACATGGTTCTCAGACCAATCCAGAATGGACATATGTCAATGATTTTATTCAACTTGTTAATGAGGGGATCAGTAAGAAAGTAATACTGGTTCAAAGGACAATTTCAGGAGCAGCATATTTGTTGTCCACCAGGAAAGGTAGTTTGAAATAAATTTACTAACAGAAAAAAATGGTTAATGTCAAAAGGAAGGGCAAGGAAAGTATAACTTTGAGTTTATAATTTCTACTAGACAGAAAAATTACCATACAACTTTTGTTGTCTGAGCCCTTAATTAATAGTAAATGGCAAATGCATACACATACATCCCCTAGATCCTCAGGTGATCCTGTCAACATCCCAGGATAGCACTGAAAGGACAGGCAACCCAATTTTCCTCTCGTTTCTCAAGTTTTAAACAATGTGTCTTAATAACGACTACACCTAGCTGCACAGTATAGCATCTTTGGAGCAATGACCTAAGTTCCCTCGGACTCAGTTTATTCATCTGTAAATTGGGATAACAATATATATCTTGCCTAATTATTTTTTCTTGTTCCCCAACTAGAGGAGACCAAGCAGGGATAACCTCTGTGTAGGCAGAAGATGGAGCTAGGTGCCTTTTACTGTCATGACTGGGAGCAGAGACCTGAGGGTACCAGGGTGTGGGTCAGGAAATAGACCAAGGCCTGTACCACAGTATCTGAGTGAGGAGCCAAGAAGGAAAGTCAGGTGTAGCCAAAAGGAGAAGAAACTCGGAGATGAAACCAGGAACATGTGTCAGCCAAAGTTGTATATAGATTCAGAGTTCAAAAACTAAAGAGGTGGGAGAGAAGGGACCAGAGTGAATCTGAACCCGAGTCATGGAAGGTGGCAGCTTTTGATCTGTTCACTTTTGCCAATAGTGTGGGATGGTCCATCCTTGGAAATAAGGGTTACCTACGGGCAATGCAAGAGAGTTCCAGAAAAACATCTATTTCTGCTTTATTGACTATGCCAAAGCCTTTGACTATGTGGATCACAATAAACTGTGGAAAATTCTTCAAGAGATGGGAATACCAGACTACCTGACCTGCCTCTTGAAAAACCTATATGCAGGTCAGGAAGCAATAGTTAGAACTGGACTTGGAACAACAGACTGGTTCCAAACAGGAAAAGGAGTACGTCAAGGCTGTATATTGTCACCCTGCTTATTTAACTTACATGCAGAGTATATCATGAGAAATGCTGGGCTGGAAGAAGCACAAGCTGGAATCAAGATTGCCGGGAGAAATATCAATAACCTCAGATATGCAGATGATACCACCCTTATGGCAGAAAGTGAAGAGGAACTAAAAAGCCTCTTGATGAAAGTGAAAGAGGAGAGTGAAAAAGTTGGCTTAAAGCTCAACATTCAGAAAACGAAGATCATGGCTTCTAGTCCCATCACTTCATGGGAAATAGATGGGGAAACAGTGGAAACAGTATCAGACTTTATTTTTTTGGGCTCCAAAATCACTGCAGATGGTGACTGCAGCCATGAAATTAAAAGACGCTTACTCCTTGGAAGAAAAGTTATGACCAACCTAGATAGCATATTCAAAAGCAGAGACATTACTTTGCCAACAAAGGTCCGTCTAGTCAAGGCTATGGTTTTTCCTGTGGTCATGTATGGATGTGAGACTTGGACTGTGAAGAAGGCTGAGTGCCGAAGAATTGATGCTTTTGAACTGTGGTGTTGGAGAAGACTCTTGAGAGTCCCTTGGACTGCAAGAAGATCCAACCAGTCCATTCTAAAGGAGATCAGCCCTGGGTGTTCTTTGGAAGGAATGATGCTAAAGCTGAAACTCCAGTACTTTGGCCACCTCATGCGAAGAGTTGACTCATTGGAAAAGACTCTGATGCTGGGAGGGATTGGGGGCAGCAGGAGAAGAGGACGACCAAGGATGAGATGGCTGGATGGCATCACCGACTCAATGGACGTGAGTCTGAGTGAACTCCGGGAGATGGTGATGGACAGGGAGGCCTGGCGTGCTGTGATTCATGGGGTCGCAAAGAGTCGGACATGACTGAGCGACTGATCTGATCTGATCTGATGGGCAATGAATAGTATAAAGGTTAAAGAGAATTTCTACTGGGTAAGTTGTTTAGTATTTAAAAATATCAGGTGCTTAATAAATAGTATTAATGCATATTATAATACTGATTGCAAAGTTTTGGTCTATGTTTCTCCCTGTGCAGGTTGTAGGTGAGGCAGTTTTCTCTAAAAAGGATCTATGAGAATAAAATTCTCTGTAACTTACTTGTTTAGCATAGAAGGTATTCATATTATTGATGAAAATGAGGGAGACATCTGTTTTCTCCTGTGATGGCAAACTTGTATCTTCTATCAAGAAAGAACTTATTCTGGGACTTGCCTGGTGGTCCAGTAGTTAGGACTCTGTGCTTTCAGCAGGGGATGCAGGTTCAATCCCTGTTCAGGAACTAGGATCCCACATACTGCAAAAAAAAGAAAGACTGCAATTAGCTGATAGCCTCCAAATTCAATGTCTACAGCAGGTGCCTCAGCGCATCATGGTGAAGCCCAGCTCTTCCAGGTTGAGCCCTAGCCAGTGACTGAGCATCATGTGGCTACAAGGACCCAGCCACTGCTGCCAAACATAGGTGTTCACTAACAGGCAATCTTTGTTCAGAGCTCTGCAATGGGTTGACTGAGACTTTGTCAGATCTGCATTGCAGCCTGAGGTGCTCTCACTCTGATTCTATTAATACTTTTGCCTTCATATTTTTTCCCTATAGGTGTCTAATCTGCATCACAGTTTAAAGGTGACACAGACTGGAACCTGGGACCCTTTGCTGATGAGTTGCAGTGCCTGCACCTGGACACATTTCTCCTAGAGCTACAAAATACAAAGGAACTGTATGGGACTGAAAATAATTATCTGCCTGCCCATTTGGGACAAATTCTGGACAAAGGATACAAATAGACAAAAAAACTCAACTGCTCAACTGTCACTTTGAAGAGCCTGGAGCAAAAGCAGGGGGTCAGGAGCAAAAGCAGGGTACTCTGTACACATGTCCTCTGCATACAACACCACCTAAAGGGTGTGCAAACCACTGAAGTCACACTCTGCACACACTCCCTACCCTCACCCCATATGAAAAACAAGCTTACCCCACCCCACACCCCCTTAGCCATCAAAGCAAGCAAGGGAACCTGCCCTTTGTTCTCATTCCCCTCTGCTGCAGACAGGGCCCCAGTAAAGCCTTGCCTAAAGTTCTTCTCTGGCCTCTGATCAATTTCTATTGATTAAGGAAGCCAAGAATGCTAGTTAGCAACAAAGGCTTTCTCTGTGGCTTCTATTTCCTCTTTCTTCATTTTCCCCAAGTGTCAACCAGCCCCAATAAACTCTGGCTCACCATTTGCTCCCCAGGGCACCTGACACAGTTGGTACTGGAAGTGGTTTGAGAAAGCAGGAGTAAAGATCGGAAGTGGTTGGGACATCCCTGGTAGTCCAGTGGTTAAGACTCTGCACCTCCACTGCAGGGAACACAAGTTCATTCCCTGGTTGGGGAACTAAGATCTCACATGCTGTACAGCCAAAATTAAAAAAAAAAAGATGGGAATTTGTGACTGGTCACTTACTGCCTGTCTGGCAATAAAGACCCCATTTTGGGTTGTATGTAGGACATGGACAGTTCAAGGCCTCATGTTGTGGTCTAATTGTTAACATTCACACTGGTGGTGATTAGGGAGGTTCTGTTGGGAGGGGAATACTCAGGCTGGTACCAGGATAGATTTGACAAGTCCAGAGATGTTGAGTGGGAGTAGGGAGAGGGGGAGAGGTGGCAATGCACATAAGGAAAGTAGAGCTGTGGAATTCTCTGGTTGCTATTAAGTTTCAGTGACACTCTATAGAGAGATAATGCAAAACTGAGGGCAGTTAGTAAATAGCTGAAATACAGGTGTGAAGGCCTGAAGCCCTCTTTAGTAGTTTACAAAGAGGCGCTTATCTCCTGCAGTGGAAAAGCCAAAAAAGCTGAAGACAAAACTCCAGATTTAATAGTTATATTAACCGAACCTTCAAAGATGATTGAATGCTCAACTGAGGCATTATGTGATACCAAGGTCAGAGTCTTGTTTTGGGCAGTCTTGGAATCTGATACATGGGGTGAGGATGTATGGGGGATGCTCCTAAAGATTCTGGCTTCCCAGTGTTTAAGAAAAAAGATTAGGCCCAAGATGGAGTTGCTCATGCTAAGCCCCACATGAGCAAACCAAAGCTTTCCTAACTTTCTATGCTATCTCTCCCAGAAAAGGAAGGTCTGGGTCAACCAATCAGTGCCTGCGTGCTCAGCACAAGTTACCTGACTAAGCGCTAAGACTTCCTTTTGTGCCATATAAGGGAAGTAACCGTGCTTTACTCACACAGCAAATGCCCAGTACAACTTCCTTGTTCTTGCTCACTTTGGTTTTGAAGAGGGACAGAACCTGCCCACCCAATATATGCCTCCTTAGCATAAGGATTATCTTGAGCTGATTGTTTTTAAGAAATGGTAGGCAAAGAAGAATCTCTGAAAACAGAGAAGTTATCCTTTTGTAAGAGACATTTACATTTATCAGGGAAATCTTCATTTGTTAGGGCGTATCCCTTTATGCCTCAGGAAGAGAGGAATGACTAAATCTCTAGGAACTCTTAGCAATGGAGAAGGCAATGACTTACATCTGCATAACGACCTTACCCTTATTTACTGTGCTTTTTCTGAGAACTTCCCATAACTGGCTCCCTAATCCCCCAGCATCTTTTGTCTTTAGCTGAAGATGGTATTTAAGGTGGTGGTTTGGGCCATCTTGGGGGATTTTTTCCCTCATTTTTCCTAGGATGGACAGATTTGGCAATTGATTTTACCCTAACTGGAACTTGGCCAGTGTGTGAGGTAAGAGCTTTTATAATGGGGCCGATCAAGTGGATGAAACACTCCTTCACTCTCATCCCCAGTAGTTAAAGTAGTAACTCAGAAAGAATATTGTATCCTAGGGGATGGCATAGATTATTGCTACCCTTAAGGATCTAAAAGGATCTCATGAATCCTTTAATTTGCTAGTTTGAAGCCTGCAGAAACTGGATAGATCCTGGGGAATGATCTTGGACCACTGCATAACAGGCCCATCCACAGCTGCCATGCCAGACCTGGTATATATGTTATCACAAACTGACATGTCAGGTACATCATATGCAGCCACTGATGTGACCAATGTGTTCCTTTCTATCCCAATCAGTAAAGAGGATCAGAAGCAGTTCTCATTTAGTGGAAATGGACAAACATATGCACTGTTTTATACATACACAGTTTTGCCACAAGGCTATATTAACTTGCCCGTCCTATATAATCACATAGTCCAAACTGATATGGGTAGTCCCACAGCATACTGCATTGATCCATCACACTGATGACATATGCTGAACTGGGAAGGATGAGGAAGAAAGTGGTTAGTGAGCTGGAGGCCAAGGTAAGTCTCATGCACTCCGGAGTGTGAGAGATTAGTGATATACTTCAGTATATGAGAGGGAGAGAAACTTCATTTGGGTTCAAGCAATGTTTCTAGAGTTGCTATCACTCCCAGCTAAGCTTAATTTTGATATAGGACCCCAAATAATGGTGTTTTAGAGTAAATGGTTTTAAGAAGTATTTCTGATGATAATTAGATAACAGAACTAATTGTCTGTTGATATCACTAAGTTCATATCAATAAAAAAATACTGATATTTCTATTTTACAGTGTGAGTTTAAGGACATATTTTACCTATATAATTTTTTTTTACTTAAAACACTTCTCTCAGGCAATAAGAAGTTTGTAATAAGGGTAACTTTAATAAGACACTCCAAGGTGACCTCTTTTGTATCTCATTTCACATGCCACCATGTAGGTTAAAGTTTTGTTTTCTTTTGTTGCATCCCAATAGTACTTGTCAAACCAGAAACTGGGAGGGTGAGGCCCACATTTACCAAAACCTAGAACATTATTTTAATTTTCATTGGTCTACTGTTAGAAATGAAAGAGGAAGTGTCACTCAGGAACTGAGGGCAATTTCAAGAAACAGCAGGAAATTGCCAGTGGAATTAAAAACAAAAACCTTCTTGCTTTGGAATACTTTTCTCAATGTTTGAATCTCCCTATCCAATTAGACTAATTAAGACTTCCAGACAAGTCATCAGTTGAAGTGAAAGAGAACTATACATGTTCTACAGAGCTCCAAATACTTATAATAAAATATAGAGCACTGGCCTCAAGGGTATAGACAATACTTTCCCAAGACGTGTCACATTTCTTATCACTCAGCAAAATGTAACTTATAATTAGTTTGTTGAGAAATTTTACATTTAAGCAAACACAGTGCTCCTAGGCTATGGAGACATAGCCCTGGCTTCCCTTTGTCAGTTGCGAAGTTAAGGTTTACAAAATGGATCTTTAAATAATAATGAATATTCAAATTGGTAAAGACACATAGAGAAAAACACAATTTCAGGCACACTTGAAGTGTAAGTTGGAATAGATTTTTCTGAAGGACAACTTAGGCAATATATGTTGAAGCTTCAAAAAGTGCATTTTCTCTAGGTACCTTCACTTTAAGGAATTTTTATAAGAGTATAATCACATACCTGAAAAAAGACATTTATTAAATAATATTTATTATGGTTTTGATTGTGGTGGTTTAGTTGCTAAGTCATGCCCAACTCTTACAACCCTATGGACTGTAGCCTGCCAGGCTCCTCTGTTCATGGAATTTCCTAAGCAAGAATACTGGAGTTGGTTGCCATTACCTTTTCCAGGGGATCTTTTCTGATCCAGGGATCAAACCCGCATCTCCTGCATTGGCAGGCAGATTCTCTACCACTGAGACACCAGGGAAGTCATAGTTTTGATTATGACAGCAAAAATTGGAAACAAATATATGACAAGACTGGTTAGAAATTATGATACAAATATATAACAAAATATTATAAGCCATTAAGGTATTTTAGATATATATGCATTAATATATATGCATAACTAAGATCATGGCATCCAGCCACATAACTTCATGGCAAATAGAAGTAGAAAAGTAGAAGCAGTGACGTTTTCTTGAACACCAGAATCACTGCAGATGGTGACTGCAGCCATGAAATTTAAAGGTGCTTGCTCCTTTGAAGGAAAGCTATGACAAATCTACATAGCATATTAAAAAGCAAAGATATCACTTTGCTGACAAAGGCCAGTATAGTCAAAGCTGTGGTTTTTCCAGCAGTCACATACTGGAATGTGAAATCAAATGGGCCTTAGGAAGCACTACTATGAACAAAGCTAGTGGAGGTGATAAGAATTCCAGCTGAGCTATTTCAAACCCTAAAATGATGCTGCTAAAGTGCTGCACTCAATATGTCACAAAATTTGGAAAACTGAGCCGTGGCCACAGGACTGGAAAAGGTCCGTTTTCATTCCAATCCCAAAGAAGGGCAATGCCAAAGAATGTTCAAACTACTGCACAATTGAGCTCATTTTACATGCTAGGAAGGCAATGCTCAAAATCCTTCAAGCTAGGCTTCAACAGTAAGTGAACTGAGAACTTCCAGATGCACAAGCTGGATTTAGAAGAGGCAGAGGAACCATAGATGGGCGAGAGGAGAGAGGAGGCATGAGAGAGGAGAGGCCTGTATAGTCAAATCTTTGTTTTTTCCTGTAGTCATGTATGGATGTAAGAAGACTGTGAGAAGGATGTGAGAAGGCTGAGCATCCAAGAATAGATGCTTTTGAATTATGGTGCTGGAGAAGACTCTTGAGAGACACTTGGACTGCAAGGAGATCCAACCAGTCCATCCTAAAGGAAATCAGTCCTGAATATTCATTGGAAGGACTGATGCTGAAGCTTCAATACTCTGGCCACCAGATGCGAAGAGCTGACTCACTGGAAAAGATCCTGATGTTGGGAAAGATTGAGGGCAGGAAAAGAAGGGGCTGACAGAGGTTGAGATGGTTGGATGGCATCACCAGCTCAATGGACATGAGTCTGAGAAAACTCCGGGAGATAGTGAAGGACAGGGAAGCCTGGTGTGCTGCAGTTCATGGGGTTGCAAAGAGTCGGATAGAACTGAGTGACTGAATGACAACAACATGTATTAACATAAAAGCTATTTATGATACTTGGAGTGAAAACAGAATGCAACAAGGTACTATGAAGACTAGGAGCTCAATATTGTTTAAAACATGAACCAAGTTATTTGTATATATATGTATAGTAAATGTCTAGAAGTTTACAGCAGAAAATGTAAACTAGGAATATTTTATTATGAAATATTGCAAATATGCAAAGTTATGGAAAGTAAAATACTTGCATACTTAACACTTGGCTTTATCAAATGTTAACATTTTTCTGTATTTGCTTCAGATACATTTTAAGTAATGAAACACTAGAGACAAATGCAGCCTCTGTATTGACTCCTTGAACCCATTCGTCTCTCTCCCTTCAAGTTCACCACTACCCTGAATTTGCTAAAATGTTGTGCTTTCCAGAATTACATATTACACATAATAATATGAATATGATAACTCCATATATGTATAAATGTAATTATTATATATGTATATGTGTTATTTCTTGCAGTTAAAAAACTTTATATAAATGTTGTTATAAAGAATGGGTCCTGCAACTTCCTTTTGTCTATTTATAGTCTGTTTTTGAGATTTAGGCATATTGATATATGTCACTCTGGATCATTTAAACAATCTAGCATTCTGCTTTTTGATGTACCACAAATTATTTATGCATTTAACTATTGGTTATTTCTACCACATACAGGTTATTTCCAATTTTATGCTATTATAAACAATACAATTCAAATCACAGATAAAAATTCTTCAACATCTCTTCGCAACCATCTGTGTAATAATATCTTTTTACTATATTCCTAGTAGTGAAATTGCTAAGTTTATTTCTGTTCCAGTGTCCCAATCTCACAGTTTATATAGCTTTATAATAAGGAAGGATATTGTACAAAAGAAATCTCCCCTCCTTGATCATCTCCTTTCAAATGACTTCAGCAATTCTTGGTACTGTATACAACTATAAGAATTTTAGAATCAGCTTTGCAGGTTCTGCAAAATCAAAACAGATGAGAGAAACCAAAACTGGATACATACATATACATACATTCCCCCAGCTCCTACCCTCAACAGCAGCAATAACCAAGTTGGAATTTTTTTTAATTGCATCAAACTAACCACTTTATTTTGGAAGAACTGACATCTTTTCAAAATTGACTTTTCCTATGTGTGGTTGATGACACAATTATTCAAAATGTTCACTTCCTCTTTCTAGGACAGCATCATACATTCACATCCATTTGAGATCAAGTTTGGCCATATGACTTATTTTAACCCAGTTGATGTGAGAAGTGACCTGTACCATATTTGAACAAAAATTCTAGTTGTCACGTCTCTTTTCACTCTTTCAATGCAAGCAGCCATGCCCCAGATGGCAGCTGCCCCTTTAGCCAGCATACCAGAATGAAGAGGAACTTGAGTGAAGCCACAGCTGTCCTGTGATAGAAATGGCACAAAAGCAAAAGTCCACTTTGTTGTTGTAAGGCACAGAGTTTTCTGTGAGCCATTTGCTACTGCTTTAAAACTCAGCCTAAACTAACAAAAGGAGATAATCAGGACCCAAAGTGAGGGTGCTGCCATAAAACACATCCAATTATGGGGCATTGGCTCTGGAGTTAAGTGGTGTTTGGAAAGGATACAGTTATTAAAGGCTGGAAAGAGCATTCATATTATGCAGTGGCAAACATTCAGTAAAGAATCACTAGTGATCCTTCAGAGAGGCAGATACTGTGCTGAATGAGCCTGTGGGTTTAGGAAGAGAGGGCAGGAGACAATATTAGCCATGTGGCTTCACACCTACTGGCTGCATCTGAGGAGATACTACAAGTAAGAGATATATACCTGACCAAGATGTGGTCTACTTTGCAATCAAGAATGAGAGAGAATACAGTGAGGCCTGGATTCTGGGACTTTGTAGGAATAGAAGAAGCAACAGATTCCTACCTGTAAGATCAGCACAATTTAGCCTAAGCTGACTGATGCAACATCCTTGAACACCCTCTCTCTCTCTGTTTAGATATTCTTTTACATCCTTTATCTATTTGGCTGTGCTGGGTCTTAGTTGCAGCATATGGGATCTAGCTCCCCCATCAGGGATTGAACCCGGGTCCCCTGCATTGGAATCGTGCAGTTGTAGCCACTGGACTACCAGGGAAGTCGCTTTTTTACATCCTTTAATAACAGCTGAACTGATTGGTAGTGACACAAGCATTTTTGTTATTGTTGCTAATGAGATCTCTCTTTTTAAATACTTCTTAGTTTTATGGGTAATATATATATATATGTGTGTGTGTGTGCATGTATATATATTTAAAAAACCATAACAAATCTACCAAAATATTAGTAATTCCCATGATCACTGTTGTTTTCCATTTACTACTTCTCTTTAGTTTCATTTTCTGATGGGCCAAATTTTTTCCTTTACTATGTATTAATATTTTAGGGCCAGTCTGTAAGTCTGTGTCAAACTATTTCCCACTCTTGAATTTTAGTTTTGCAATTTGTCATCAGACTGTCATTCAGAAGTAGATCTTTTCTCTCTCTCTTTCTTTGATAGCTGTGGCAGAGACTAGCTACATGATTAACAACCCAATTTTCTCTTCTTGGGTGCAAAGCTAAACTACGTTTCTCAGTCCCCTTGCATCTAAGCAGAGCCATGTGACTAGTAGTTCTTGCCCCTGTAACGTGACTGTAAGTGATGGATCATTTCTGATATGATGTAGTTGAGACCTGCTATGCTCTTTTCTTATCTCCTGACTGGATAAAGCAGTACCTAGTGGAAGACCACAAGGATCACAAGGATCTAGCAAATAGATATAGGATTTTTAGAAGGTCATGTGAGAGGCTTTTCTTTTTTCCCCCAGCTTTCTTGAGATATAATTGAGATGTGACATTGTGTAAGTTTAAGATGCGCAATGTGTTGATTTGATCCACTTATATACAACAAAATGATCACCAGCACAGTGTTAGATAATACCTCTATCATGTTACATAACTGCCTTTTTGTTCTTGTGATGAGAACATTTACGATCAACTCTTTGAGCAACTTCCAAGTATACAGTACAGTATTATTAACTATAGTTACCATAGTGTACATTAGATCCCAGAATTTATTCACTTTATAACTGTAAGTCTGTGCCCTTAACCAACATCTCATTTCCCACTGGCCCCTGGCATCATTTTACTCTTTGTTTCTAGTTTACCTTTTCTAGATTCTACACACAAGTGATATCATACAGTATTTGTCCTTTCTGTCTGACTTATCTCATTTAGCACAATGTCCCTAAATTTATACATGCATTTATATTTAGCATCTAGCTTTATTTATCTGGAGTAGGACAGTAGGTAGCTAAAATTTTCTTTCAATCTTTCATATTTTACAGTTTCACTATAATATACAGGTGTACCTGAGAGATATTACAGGTTCAGTTCCAGACCACCACAATAAAGTGAATATCACGTAAAGCAGTCACGCAAACTTTTGTTTCTCAGTGCATATAAAATTGTGTTTATACAACTTTTAAGTTGTGTAACTTTTAAGAGTGCAACAGCATTATTTCTATAACATAGACATACTGTCTATGTCTAAAAAAACAATGTATATACCTCAAATTAAAAATACTTTATTGCTAAAAATACTAACCATCATCTGAGCCTTCAGCAAGTAATAATTTTTTGCAATAGCAAAGATCACGGTCACAGATAACCATAATAAATAAAATAATAATGAAAAACTTTGAAATGTGAGAATTACCAAAATTTGATACAGACGTGTAGTGAGCAAATGCTTCTAGAAAAGTGCACTGATAGATTTGCTCAATGCAGGGCTGCCACAAACCTTTAATTTGTTAAAAAAAAAAAACATAATAAATGCAAAGTGCAATACATATGAGATATAGCTGTATTTTATTGTGATTTCACTTTATTTTGCTTGGTACTTGGGGTACACTCTTTTAAAAATGGAGGACTCAATTCTTTAAACACAGGAAAATTCTCAAATGCTATGTCTTCAAATATTGTCCTTTTTGCTATACCCTTTTTCTCTTCTTCTCTAACCCTATCAAGCAAATCATGTAACTTTACAATCTATTTTCCATGTCTCTTATCCTCTCTCTGACACTTTATTGTGGTAAAATATACATAATGAAAAATTACTTATCATTTTAATTACTTTTAAATATATTATTTATTTTTTAATAAATAAAAAATAAGTAAAATATTTTTATTTATTTTTAATTTATGCTCTGAGTCTTAGTTGTGGCACCTGAATTCTTAGTTGTGACATGTGGGATCTAGTTCCCTGACCAGGGATCGAACCTGGGCTGCTGCATTGGGAATTTGGAGTTTTAGCCACTGGACCACCAGGAAAGACATTTTAACTACTTTTAAGTGTGCAATTCGATGGCATTAAGTTTGTTCACAGTGTTGCACAAACATCACCAATATTCATCTCCAAAACTTTTTCATCATCCTAGATAGAAACTTTGTACTCATTAAGTAGTAATTCCCCATTACCATAACGCTTGGTAACTTCCATTCTACTTTTTTCCCCTATGAATTTATCTATCCTAGGTACCTGATATAAGTGAAATTACACAATATTTGTCTTTTTGTGTGTGGCTTATTTCACTTAGCAAAATGTTTTCACGTTTCATCCATGTTGTAGCATGTGTCAAAATTTCCTTCCTTTTTAAAGCTGAATAACATTCCATTCTATGTATATACTACATTTTGCTTATCCATTACCTGTGGACACACATTTAGTTTGTTTCCACCTTTTGGCTATTGTGAATAATACTGTTATGAAAATTGATATACAAGCATCTCTTTGAGTTCCCACTTTGAATCTTTTTGGGTATGTATTGAGAAGTTAAATTATTACACCATATGGTAATTCTATGTTTAACTTTTTGAGGAACCATCAAAGTGTTTTCTGCAGTGCTTGCAACATTTTGCATTCTACCAGCAATGCATGAGGATTGCGATTTCAATTTCTCCATATTCTCAGCAGTGATTATTTTCTCTCTCTCTGTGTGTGTATGTGTGATGTTAGCCATCTTAATCCAGATGAAGTGGTATTTCATTGTGGTTTTGATTTATATTCTAGTGACTAATAGTGTTTATCATCTATTCAAGTACTTATTGGCCATCTGGATATTTTCTCTGGAGAAATGTCTATTCAAATCTTGCCCATTTTTGAGCTGGGTAGTTTGGATTTTTTGGTTGTTGAGTTGTAGAACTCTATATATTCTCTCTGATATATTTTACCTCTCTTCAGTGTTGCTTCTCTGCAGAAAATCCACAAAAGCATGAGCAGGGATATTCAGGCAACAGCAGAGAGCCTTGACACCAGAGCACACTTTTGCCTACAGGCAAAAAACTAGAGACCTTCATTTTTAGGAACACTTTGCCATGTGCCCATTGCTCTCTTGCTAACATTTGGGCCATGTATCTTAAATTGGGGGTCACTCAGAGCTATGAACCGTTGGGGATGAGCAGACAGAACTGAAGCTGTGGGAGAAGTTCTGCTCCTCCACCCGCAGACAGGAGGATGGTCACGTGCATCAGGGGGCAGTGACACAAAACGGACCTGACCGGCACCCCTCAGCACCCCTCGAGCACAAGGAGCAGGATGAAAGGCAGAGGAGGGGGTTGTCACATGCCCAGCCCGTTAACCAAGCCCAGGAAATAAAAATAAAGTCTGAGGAACAAAGTCTAACCTTTTGCTTTGCCTTTGTGCTTTGTCTAGTTCTGCTTGCTCATAGGAGGCCGTGCGCGGAGCCCTTCCACCTGGCTCTTCAGACCTGGGTCGCAGTGAGAAAGGGCTGCGCTGATGTCTCAGCTCTGCCGGCCTCGTGCAGCCCCGACACTGTCATTCAAGATGGCCGTGGCCGGTGCGCAGAGACGATGCATCCAGGACTGATCTGGGGTACACCTGTGGCTGTTCCTGCCTCAAGAGAAGGCCTCCTCTCATCCCCCACCCCCAACTGAGGAGATCCCTATGAAGCATCTTGGGTGGCCTCAGCCTGCAGCGGCTTGAAGCTGGATATCAGTTCCAGGCCAGGGACTGAAGCCGGATCTATGCGGTGAGGGCACTGAATCTTAGCTGGGAGACCAGTGGTTAGTGACAAGGCCCTGGCTTTTCAGCTTTGCAGAAAAGAATTCCCACGAAGATGGGAAGTACTGAAACAGGTGTTTGTTAGGAGGAAAAAGGGGGCTTCCCTGGTGACTCAGTGGTAAAGAATCTGCCTGCAATGCAAGAGCTGCTGGAGATGTGGATTCAATGCTTGGGTCCGGAAGAGCCCCTGGAGAAGGGAACAGCTACCTACTACAGTATTGTTGCGTGGAGAGTCCCCATAGACAGAGGAGACTGGTAGGCTACAGTCCATAGGGGACACAAAGAGTCAGACGCGACTGAAGTGACAGTACACACGCACTCAGTTGGAAAATAGTACAGTACGTGAGGATAGACATGGGTAGACTCAGAAAGTGGGTGGACTCAGAGTTGCGCCTTGGGGTCCCTTAAATCGATCACTTTTATGGGGCATTTCTTCTGGGTTTCTTTTCACCAGTCATTTTGATTTGCCTGGTTCAGAGCCCATATTTGGTACATCTCAGGGTCTTTCCATGTGTGCAGGTACATCTCTGAACCAAGATAGATTCCAGCAAAGAGGCTTTTGGATAGCTTTGCATCACTCCCCTTTTGACCTCCAAGAAGCTTTCTAGTTGAAAGGTTTTCTTGACTTCTAGAATGAGAAATATGTGGTCTCTTATCTCTTATCTGGGCAGAGCCCATCTTGTTCTCAACTGTCCTACTATTGATATTCTGGTGTTCTGTCCACAAGGAATGAACTCCAATCGCTCACCCAGGGGTAGGGGATGGGCATCTACCTCCTGTCTCAGGTCCAACCTATGGTGCCCCATGTATTGAGTTTCCTTTCAGTATCTATAATGTTTCCTTTCAGATAGTGTACTTTTCATCTCAAAATTTTGGTAGGACATTTATCATATCTTTCATTTCTCTTCTATGTTCATGTTTTACTTTAAATAGTTGAACATAGTCGTAACAGCTCTTTTAGAGTCTTTTCCCGCTAAATCCATCACAGCTGTCATTTCTGTTTCCATTTCTAGTGACTGATTTTTTTCCTCCTGGTTATGAATCACATCTTCCTGCTTCTTTGCATGTCTAATAATTTTTGATTGGTTGAGGTATATTATGATATTACATTGTGGGATGCTAGGTCATGGTTTTCTTTAGTGTGTTGGGCATTGTACTAACAGACATGTAAATCACTTACAAATCAGCCTGATCCCATCGGGGCTTGTTTTTGGCTTTATTAGGGTGGATTTAGGAGAAGGCGATGGCACTCCACTCCAGTACTCCTGCCTGGAAAATCCCATGGATGGAGGAGCCCGGTAGGCTGCAGTCCATGGGGTCGCGAAGAGTCGGACACGACTGAGCGACTTCACTTTCACTTTTCACTTTCATGCATTGGAGAAGGAAATGGCAACCCACTCCAGTGTTCTTGCCTGGAGAATCCCAGGGACGGAGGAGCCTGGTGGGCTGCCGTCTATGGGGTCATACAGAGTCAGACACGACTGAAGCGACATAGCAGTAGCCACAGCAGCAGAGTAACTTTTACTCTACGGCTAGTTTAGCCTCTACTAAAGCATGATCCTCTGAGCTCTTCAGTGAAGGCCTGGATGTTCAACATGAAACTTCTCTAGCTGCCCAGAATTTAAGCATCTCACAGTTCTATGTGATCTCTGGGAATTATTCAGATTATAGCTCCAATTTCTCTTTTAACCAACATCAAGTATTTTCACCTTAGTATTCAGCAACAGATTCAGTGGTTTTCCGAAGTTTATTTTTGCAGCTGTTTTCTCTGAACATCTCCCTCTTCCCTGGTATTCTCCCCACAAATTCCAGCCATCTGAAGTCTTCCTGAACACTCACTGTCTCTTTAATTTCAGCAGCACCTCCCAGCTATGCTTGGAATTCTATCTCACAGTCAGCAAATTGCCTCTAGGAAGAAAGTTGAAGCAATTGTATGTCTTACCTTAATTTTTTTTTACATCCTTATGATCCTGTACTGCCTGTTATTCAATGTCCCCAAATTATTGCCTCATATATTTTGACCAGTTTTGTGGTCTATGATGGGAAGGTATTTTGAGCTCCAGTTATTCCATCATAGCTGGGAGTAGGAATCTCAGTCTTTGAGTTTTTAAGGCCACATTTCCAGAACTTCCCTGGTGGTCCAGTGGCTAGAACTCTGAGCTCCCAATGCTGGGGACCTGGGTTCAATCCTTGTTCAGGGAACTGGATTCCACATGCTAAAACTGAAAAAACCCACATACTGCAATGAAGATCGAAGTTCCTGAGTTCCACAACTAAGACCTGAAGCAGCTTAATAAGTAAATATATAAATAAATATTAAAAAAATAATAAAGCCACATTTCCTCCTCAAGAACTTGGATATAACAACAAAATAAACAACATTTTCCTAGTTATTCAGGTATGGTGTCAAGGTGGGGAAAGTCATGAAAGTGGGGGTGAACTGTGGTCTTTCTGAGTTATTGAGAATGATAAGTTTAGAGATATTAAATTTGGAAGTGATGAGACATTTGCTTGGAGATCTTGGAACAGGAGCCATTAGGGGAGATAGGGTATCTAATATAATAAATGCCCTTGATATTCTGCTTAATATTCTTTGGACTTGCCTGAGTCACTTGAAGCTATGGACATTCCCAGTAAGCTGCAGCTTCCCATTGCCAAGTATCTATATATCTCTGCTCTTTTGCCTGGGGCTTTCTCTGGCACTGCAAAAGCTTGCTCAGCTTTATGGGGGCACAACCTATGAGGGGACAGCTGATGGCCCCAGGGACAACTCCCAACCCAGGGGTAATAGGAATAGCTGGATAAATTCCTCAATGTCTGTAACCTCCAATGGGATCTTTTATTATTATAGGATGTCATCATCAAAGTAAAGCAGGTAGATATACTTATCCCTTCTATCTTTGGTGCACTCTCTTTACAGTAACAGTTTTTCTTTAAGGCTGTAACTGATTTTTTAAAATCCACTTATATTAGGGTAAAATTGTTCAAAGTAGAAGGAAGAAGCATCAAATATCAAGCGTTGTGGGTCCAACCACCCTAGGGATAGCCTGATACATGATCAAGAGTGAGAAAGGATTAAGAAAAGTTCTCCCAACTTATAGAAGCCCCCTGACACTTTCTGGGCACCTTCTTCCTGATCTCAAGTTGAGTGTCCACATTTTCCTTTTCATTTTAATTTAAAACCATGGACTGTCTGGGCTGACTGACCTGAATATGTTAATGGTATGATCAATGTTTTTTGAGGAAGTCATCTTATAACTAATTATGTGTGACACAAAAAGAAAAATGAAGCCTAAAAGTAGTTTTGATGCCTAGAAGAAAAATTAGCTGCTATTATAGCTAATGCAAATTTCTGCAAAAGGGAATCATGCCCTAGAGAAACAAAGTATTTTGGTAAAGAATATCATGCCCAAACAAGTTTACAAATTCAGATTTTAGAATCATCAATTGCAAACTGCTTTGTTTTTACTTTTCCCCTAAAAGTTTGAAGAAGACTACGTTCAAATTAAGAAGATATTGTCCATTATGAAGGCAGTAGTTGAAATGTCACCCTTTATTTTTAAAGAGCTTTAGAGTTTTTAAAGAATTTTTTTTCCATTTCACTCTCTTTAAAAACTCCTAAGTGAACCAGAGCATGAAGCTTAGCCATAAACTACAAGGTAAGTAAGAATGCATGGTGATGTAAGAGTAATTCCTATCCCAGACCAGGTTGATTCTATTAGAGTAAGGACAGAGTGATTTTGATACTGAAAACTGGGCCTCTGTGCACCAGTGCTGAATTGAATCTCAGAGACAGAGTTTTGGGTGAAGTAGAAAAGAATAGCTTTATTGCCTTACCAGGCAAAGGGGGACACAGAGGGCTGCTGCCCTGGAAAACTGTGTCCCAACCTGTGGGAATGTGGTGAGGAGTTTTATAGCAATAGTTCAAGGGAAGGATTGCTGATAAGATTAGGGTGTGTGGAGGGCCTGCACTCCTTTAATCTGGCCTCAGATAGTCTGCTAATCTTGATGAATTTCCAGGTTCCTTTAATCTTGCCTCTCCTAATCTTGATGAGTTTCTCAGGTTTCTATAATCTGGTTTTAGGTGGTTTCTTGACTGCTTCTCCTTTGTCTCTGCATCCCCTCCCCTCCTTGATGAGCAACTGTCTGAATCTGCCCTTTGGGACTCAGGGAAGATCTAAGAGGCTGGAGTCTGTTCCCTACAAACAAGAAATGGGGTACATGGAAAGTCTTCCTTGCCCAGGAGCCCCACAGGGTCTTGCTTGGTTTCAAAATCTAGAGGGGAAATGAGGGAGTTAGAGATCAGTGGGTGTCCCTGAGAGTTGCTGGGGGCCTGGCCCCCACTCTCTGGGGTGGGCCTGGGCCCTTGGGGAGTGATGCCAGCCTCTGATGGGTTTGAGGTGATGTGAGGGTGGAAGGAAGGAAGCATGCCACACATCTCAGATGTATCCAGGAGACTGCAAGCCTCTAAGAGAAGGTTCTCACATAGCCAGGCTCCAGAGAAGAGGACACCATGCTAAGAGAGGTCCCCAGCAGATGGCCCTGAGGTCAGCCTTCACCGAGGCCCATGTGCCTCAGTCTGCTGTGGGGACAAGAGGTGAAGTGTTTTAAAACCTCTCAGAGCGTACCAGTGGGTCTGAGGGTGGAGAAGAATCAGAACTATGTCCTGGTGACCACAGGCCATGATGGGATTAGAGACTTCAAGCAGTGAATGCCAGAACTCAACCATGAACATTAGATGAGCAAGCTAAATTCTGATTAATTCGTGTAAAAGATAGGACCTCTATATCAAGAACCCTCTTCAGATCAAAGCCTAATTTGTAATAAGTCACCAGAAAGAACTAGCTTATTTCTGAAAACAAAGGATGGTGAATACAAAGTTATTTAAGAGCTGCAGTTTCAAGCTGAAAATAGCTGTTACCTTGAATTGGCAAGGGTAAGGGCTCTTTTTTAAATTTTACTGAAGTATAGTTTATTTACAATGTTGTGTTAATTTCTGCTGTATAACAAAGTGATTCAGTTATACATATATTTTTTTCATATTTTCTTCCATTACGATTTATCACAAGATACTGAATACAGTTCCCTGTGCTACAGAGTAGGACCTTGTTGTTTATCCATTCTGTATGTACTAGCTTGTGTCTGCTAATCCCAAACTCCCAACCCATCCCTCCCCCACCTCCACCCCCCTAACTCCATTCCCCACCCATCCCCAGCAAGAGTAAGTTTTACACTACTGACTGCTTTGGAGTATCAGTAGCTATGTTAAATATAGTTAAGGAGAAAAGAAGAAAGTTACATTTTTCTAGGTTATTTGAAAGTTTAGTTATTTTAAAGACTTCCCTGGTGGCTCAGACGGTAAAGCATCTGTCTACAATGTAGGAGACCTGGGTTCGATCCCTGGGTTGGGAAGATCCCCTGGAGAAGGAAATGGCAACACACTCCAGTACTCTTGCTTAGAAAATCCCATGGACGAAGGAGCCTGGTGTCCATAGGGTCACAAAGAGTTGGACATGACTGAGTGACTTCACTTTCACTTATAAAATACATTATTTAAAAGATTTTTATAGTGATTACTCTAAACAATAAAGAAAATTGTCTCATAATTGGGACTTCCCTGGTGGTCCAGTGGTTAAGACTCTGTACTGCTAGTGCAGGGGGCTCGGGTTCAATACCTGGTCAGGGAACTGAGGTCCTACAAAAAATACACTGTCTCATATTTGAGTTTTCTCATATTTGCACATTAGATTTAAATGTTACATCTTTACACACTCACATTTTGAGATTTTGAATTTAATATCCATGACCTTTGTGTGAATAAGTCACCCATTTCCTTATCTCATGGGAAAAGGTCTTCTGCTTTTGGAAAGATTGCAGGCAGGATGTATCTGTATAAATCACCATCTCTGTCTCCACCTGTTGGTTCACAAACTCAGGAGCTTTCCAGGTAAAATATGAAACTAGTCCTCATACACGGAGGGCATGGAGCAATGGAAGGAAGAGCAAGATCACTCCATATTGGTAGGTGGCCTTAACAGGGTTCTGTCACAGGTACTATCCAGATGGTAGCAACAACACACTAGTTTCGCAAGGGGGTGTCCCTGGGGCAGCTTCTGTGTGGGGAAGGCAAGCAGAAGACACATTCCAAGGACAAAGCCGGAGGTGAGGAGCTTCCAATTGCCTGAGTCCACCTTAAGGGTCAACTGGTGGACATGTCCTCTCTCTGACCTCCTGCAACAATCTCAATCTCTATCTGTCTTTATCTCTCACTTTTAAGGGTCTTTATGATTATATTTGGTCCAGCAGGTAATCCAGAAAAATCTCTCTGTTTTAAGGTCAGCTGATTATCAGGCTTCATTCCACCTATAACCGTAATTCCCCTTTGCCATGTAAAATAACATATTCTCAAGTTCCAGGCATTAGGACATGGACATCTTCGGGCAAGGAGGTTCATTAGTCTGCCGACCACATAGAACTGTCATTTCCCCTCATAATTAACTATGCATTTAATGCAGTGTCTATTAGAATCTTGATAAGGTAATTCTAAATATCATGGAAAAGAGATAATGGACAAAAATAACAAGAGGTTTTTGAAACATACAAATAATCTTGGGATCTTGCTCTACCAGACATAAAACATGCTGTATGGCTAAAGTAATAAAAAATACTTTGGCGTTGGTGAGTGATAGATGGTGTTATGAAAACTGAAAATTCATTGGGTTAAAAGTAAAGCCTTCTGGGCTTTCCTAGTGGTGCAGTAGATAAAACTGCACCTGCCAATACAGAGGACACTGGTTCGATCCAAGAAGATCCCACATGCCTTGGGGTAACAGCCTATGTGCCACAACTACTGAGTCCATGCACCCTAGAGCCCATGTTTCCTAACAAAAGCTCACACACCACAATGTAGAGTAGCCCCCACTCACAGCAACTAGAGAAAGCCCTCATGCAGCAACGAAGACCCAATGCAGCCAGAAAGAAAGAAAGAAACAATTTTTAAAAGAGCAGAGCCCTCTGTACATAGAATACTCGATACATTCCAGATGACTTAAATACCTAATTGTTTTTTTTCTTTAAAAAAAAAAAACCCTTAGGAAGTACTAGAGGTACACACACACACACACACACACACACACACACACACACACACACAATCTCAGACTGGAGAAAATTCTTTTTAAAAACCTGGAGGCTATAAAGGAAACTACTGACTTATTTGAATACATGCAAATCTAACATTTCTATACATTGAAACATACCATAAACAAAGATAAAAGATTAATGACAGTCTGGGAGTATATTTTAAATACACAAATCAAAGAGTCAATACCCATCACACACACACGTACATACATACATACATACAAACATACATACATACATATATATATATATATAGGACTTCCCTGTAGCTCAAACAGTAAAGAACCTGTCTGCGATGCAGGAGACCAGGGTTCAATCCCTGGGTTGGGAAGTTCCTCTGGAGAAGGGAACGGCAATCCAATCCAGTATTCTTGCCTGAAGAATCCCATAGACAGAGAAGCCTGGTGGGCCACAGTCCATGGGGTTGCAAAGAGTCAGACACAACTGAGCAACTAACACACGCACACGCACACGCACACACACACACACACACACACACACATATACATATATATATGCAATAGAAAAACAATCCAATTAAAACTGAATATAGGAAATAAATTAGTAATTTACTGGGAAAGAAAATCAATTGTCTAATAAATATATAATCATGGTTTGAAATCAGGAAAATGTAAATTAAGCTATATGTCTCCAATTAGATTAGGAAAAAAAATACCTGTAATATCTGATATTCACTTGTACTGTAGAAATGGACCCTCATATCCTGGGGTCCCTTTGGAATAGCTTTTTTGGGGAGAGTAAATTTGGGAGTATTTTTGGAAGTTAAAACTATGTCCATTTCTATAAATAGAAGTGCTCTCATGTTTACAACCCTATTATGTATAATTACATTTGTTGAGGCAGTTTTTAAAAAAAGTATGTGAATAATTATGTTGTTACAGTAAAATATTGGAAACAATGGAAGTGTCCAGGGATAAGAGAAGGATTGAATAAAATATGGTACATACTCCCTTTGCAATTTGAAAAAAATGTGACAGATCTACATGGCCTGATATAGAAAGATCTCCAAGACATATTGGTAAGTGAAAGAGAAAACTGCAAAAAATAGATCTAGAATTACTTCATTTGTGTAAAACAAAAACATATAATATCTGCAACAAGTAAGATATAATATAATCTTTTATGTAATATATGTTTGGAAGGGCACACACTAGATTGATACTTTGCTGCCCACTGTTTCTGCAACACACACACACACACACACACACTCAATAGAATTGGAATATTATTCAGCCACAAAAAGAAGGAAGTTCAGCCTTTTGCAACAACATGGAAACATGTATGGACACTGGGGGCATTATACTAAATGAAATAACTCAAGTAACTCAGAGAAAGAAAGATAAACCTTGAAACTCACTTATCTGTTGTTATCTTAAGCAAAAAACAAAAAACCCAAACCAAAAAACAAACAAACTCATTGAAAAAGAGATCAGATTTGTATTTATGAGAGGCAGAAAGTGAAATGTGGAGGAACTGGATGAAGGTGGCTAAAAGGTACAAACTTCCAGTTATAAGATAAATACTGAGGATGTAAGCAAACAAACAAAAGCCAACTCTGATGACTGTTGACTCTAGACCCAGAGCAATACATTTTTGTTCTTACAAAGACACTGAAATCTGAATGTACTCTTGATATGCTCTTATTCTCATAATGTCCTTAGAAATGCATGACATTCAGTTAAAAGACTAAAGTGAAGCTTTTTCTCATAAGCTCAACTAATCATGGAGTTAGCTATCTCTGAAAAGTAGAATGACTTCTTAGTGACATTCTTAAAGAGTGACAGTAAAACTTGTCTTCCATAGGCTGAATCTAGGACAAAATTGTTGAAAAAGATGAGGGGGTGATGACAATATACATAAGTACTTCAGTGTCCCTGAATTTGTCACAAATGGAGAGGTTAAAAAAGAAAACCTACAACACTTAAACAAGTCTGCCTCAGGCAATCTCAAAACATTTGACGTTTCATTTATTGGAAAAATGTAGCTTTTTGTAATTAAAAAAGTTTTGACAACTGAAAGTGACTTTAAGACCTGTTAAAATCAGGTCAGTGAAGCTGCTGCTGATCTCAAAGTTTTCATTCTTCATGTTGAGAGACTGGAGGCTGTGGATTTTTAGCTACACATGTAATAGGTACTGCAGAGGGAAATTGCCGAGTGAAAATGCATTCCAATGAAACACTTTTAGAGTGCAATGATGCACAGAATTGCAGAAGCCTGGGGAATCCAAAATAAGTTTTATTCATGTCCTACTTTTATATGGTAGCTACAAAAGAAATGAGCCCTATTACTGTAGCATTCTGTTGGAAGTAATCCTCAGTTGATCTGTCAACTCCGTCAATAGTATTTCGACTGCAACAGTCATGAATGTTCACTGGATCAAGATAGCTGCTGAAAGCCATATATGAAGACAACACAAGGATTAATTATGCCAGTGGGGTCCTCACTTCACCTCCTATGTCGTCTGGGTTCAGTGCCTCCTTTATTGTTTGGGTCCAGGCTAGTGGATGCTAGGATGGTTAAAGCATGGTTCACATTTCACTCTAGATACAGTCTATGCGACAGTAATTGCTAAGGAAAATCGCCTGCTCCCCAAACTGCCTCTGATTATCGGACTGCAGCTTCATTCATTTGCAGAACTCTGCAGTCCTCAGTTGCCTTCACTACCAGCTCTGCCTGTTCTCTGATCAGCCTCCTATGACCTGCCTCTTCTAGGGATGAGAGGAGTGTTCCAGCCTCTCTTCAGTTGATGGGAAAGAATTTACAGATTGGGTTTTTAACAAATATGAACTTTTTTGAATTCTCAGCTTCAGTTGAGGTTTGTTTGTTTGGAAGTAAAGTAACTGACTCTTCTACATTTATATGAAAATAGACTTTACTGGAAGGATATGGGGTTGCTCACCAAATCAGAGGAAAAAAACAGAACTTGATGGGCTTTAGAAAACATAGGGACCAGGAACAGGAATTAAAGACACTTTTTGGAGAAATTCCAGAAGTGGGAGGAGAAGGGGAGTGCATTGGTCTGGCTTGTATTGCATTGGCCAGGGGGAGTGTGGGGCATCTTCATAGACAGTCCACATGACTATGCAATGTGGGAGGAGGTTATTGTTCAAGGAAACTTGACACACTACTCACCAAATGATGTGGCATGAATGCTGGGTGGACAAAAACAGCAGATGCTCCTACATTTTGAAACATATTATCATAGATGCCACAGTGCTCATGATCAAGCATCCTCTTTGGGTGTAGAAATCCTCGGTTTTGGTTTTCAAGCATTCCATCCCTCAAGTTCACAGAACTTCACTGGGTGGCACTTATTTAGATTCTGGAGCCGGACTGCCTGGATTTGAATTCCAGTGTTCAAACCTGTGTGTGCCTGGAGTTGTTGCTTAACCTCTCTGGATCTTGGTCTCTTCATTGGAAAAAAGGAGATAATGAAAATTGCTTTCATCATAGTGTTCTTATGATAGTCAAATGAATTAACACATTAAAAAGCCTCATAATAGTGTCTGACACCCAAGAGCTATATGTGTGTGCGTGCTTAGTTGTGCAGTTGTGTCCAACTGTTTGTGACCCCATGGACTGTAGCCCGCCAGGCTTCTCTGTCCATGGGATTCTCCAGGCAAGAATACTGGAGTGGGTTGCCCTGTCCTCCTCCAAGGTATATGAGCTATTATTAGGGAGAGATAGTATGTTGTCATATGGTCTGAGGTAATCAACTATTGTTTAAAATATGAATTCTGCTTATTAAAATGAAAAAAAAAATGATCTCCCTTTCCTGGCTTCACAGGCAGCAATATTCCTGTTGGATGTTCCTCATGATGGTGCTGTGTCCATAGACTGTCACTGTATTGATTTTATTTGGTGCTGTGACAAATCACCAGAAGTTTAGATGGCTTGTGCTGGGCTGTGCTTAGTCGTTCAGTCGTGTTTGACTCTTTACAACCCCATGGCCTGTAGCCCGCCAGGCTCCTCTGTCCATGGGGATTCTCCAGGCAAGAATACTGGAGTGGCTTGCCATGCCCTCCTCCTCAGTTGGCTTACCTATACACATTTATTATCTTATTGTTCTGGAGGTCAGAGTTGCACTGGGCTAAAATCAAGGTGTAGGCAGGGCTGTGTTCCCTCTGGAGGCTCTATAAGAGAATCTGTTCCTTGTCTATTCAATTTCTTTGGCCCATGGCCCCTTCTTCCACCTTCAAAGGCAAGGATAATATTCTTCTGACCTCTGTCATCACATCTCCTTCTCTGCCTCCTTCTTTCCCTTATCAGGACCCTTAACCTTACATTAGGCCTGCCTGGATAATCCAGCATAACTGCTCTTTGCAAGATCCTTAATTTCAGCACAGCATTTTGGTTTACAGGTTCTGGAAATGAGGACATGGACATCTTTGGGGGAAGGCATTATGCTGCCTATTGTAGTCACTTATTAATTAGCTGCTACATTAAGAATGTTTAATTATTTCTTAGCAAGAATGGTTGCGCTTGATCACTGAGGTCAACATAGCTTCTCTGTTATTCTTGGGTACTAGTCTGTCAGAAGCCAAAATTGAAGGGTCAGGTTTTTGAATGAAAAAATACTATTGAAAAAATAGATTTCTTCTGTCAGATGTCTCTTGGTTTGATTTTGAAATGGATTAAGACAAGAATTTGTGGGTTTCCCTGGTGGCTCAGTAGTAAAAATCTACCTGCCAGTGCAAGAGACACAGGTTCCATCTCTGGTCCATTCCAGGAAGATCCCACATGCAGCAGAGCAACTAAGCCCAAGTTCCACAACTATTGAGCCTGTGCTCTAGAGCCAGGGAATTGCAACTACTGAAGCCCAAGAGCCCTAGAGCCTGTGCTCTGCAACATGAGAAGCTACTTTGGTGAGAAGCCCGTGTACCACAACTAGAGAGTAGCCCCTGCTCTCCACAACCAGAGAAAAGCCCACGAAGCAACGAAGACCTAGCACAGCCAAAAATAACTAAGTAAAAAAAAAAAGTTTGAAAAGGATTTCCTCCCAAACAGAGCTGGCGTTAGTGGTAAAGACATTGTAGAGGAGGCTGTGATCAAGACCCCCTGTGATCCCCAAGAAAAAGAAATGCAAAAAGGCAAAGTGGTTGTCTGAGGAGGCCTCACAAATAGCTATGAAAAGAAGAGAAGTGAAAGACAACAGAGAAAAGGAAAGATATACTAATTGGAATGCAGAGTTCCAAAGAATAGCAAGGAGAGATACGAAAGCCCTCCTCAGTGATCAGTGCAAAGAAATAGAGGAAAACAACAGAATGGGAAAGATAAGAGATCTTTTCAAGAAAATTAGAGATACCAAGGGAACTTTTCATGCAAAAGAAGAAAGAAAGTGAAGTCGCTTAGTCATGTCCGACTGTTTGCGACCCCATGAACTATAGCCTACCAGGATCCTCTGTCCATGGGATTTTCCAGGCTAGAGTACTGGAGTGGGTTGCCATTTCCTTTTCCAGGGGATCTTCCTGACCCAGGGATCAAACCCAGGTCTCCCACATTGTAGGCAGACGTTTTACACTCTGAGCCAGGGACACAGACATCTTTCACGCAAAGATGGGCACAGTAAAGGACAGAAATGGTATGGACCTAACAAAAGCAGAAGATGTTAAGAAGAGGTGGCAAGAATACACAGAAAGAAAGAAAGAGAAGTCTCTCAGTTGTATCTGACTCTTTGCGACCCCATGGACTGTAGCCTATCAGGCTCTTTTGTCCATGGGATTTTCCAGGCAAGAATACTGGAGTGGGTTGCCATTTAGAAGAACAATACAAAAAAGATTTTCATGACCCAGATAATCATGATGGTGTGATCACTCACCTAGAGCCAGACATCCTGGAATGTGAACTCAAGTGGGCTTTGGGAAACATCACTATGAACAAAGCTAGTGGACATGATGGAATTCCAGTTGAGCTATTTAAATTCCTAAAAGATAATGCTGTGAAAGTGCTGTACTCAATATGCTAGCAAATCTGGAAAACTCAGCAGTGGCCACAGGACTAGAAAAGGTCGTTTACATTCCAACCCCAAAGAAAGGCAACGCCAAAGAATGTTCAAACTACCGCACAACTGTACTCATCTCACATGCTAGCAAAGTAATGTTCAAAATTCTCCAAGCCAGGCTTCAACAGTACGTGAACTGTGAACTTCCAGATGTTCAAGCTGGATTTAGAAAAGGCAGATTTGACAACATCGGTTGGATCATCAAAAAAGCAAGAAAGTTCCAGAAAAATATCTACTGCTTTATTGATCATGCCAAAGCCTTTGACTGTGTGGATCACAACTGTGGAAAATTCTTCAAGAGATGGGAATACCAGACCACCTGACCTGCCTCCTGAGAAATCTATATGCAGGTCAAGAAGCAACAGTTAGAACTGGATATGGAACAGCAGACTGGTTCCAAATCAGGAAAGGAGTACGTCAAGGCTATATATTGTCACCCTGCTTATTTAACTTATATGCAGAGGACATCGTGTGAAATGCTGGCCTGGATGAAGCACAAGCTGGAATCAGGATTTCTGGGAGAAATATCAATAACCTCAGATGTGCAGATGACACCACACTTACGGGAGAAAACGAAGAACTAAAGAGTCTCTTGATGAAAGTGAAAGAGGAGAGTGAAAACTTTGGCTTAAAACTCAACGTTCAGAAAACGAAGATCATGGCATCTGGTCCCATCACTTCATGGCAAATAGACAGGGAAACAGTGGAAACAGTGACAGACTTTATTTTGGGGGACTCCAAATCACTGCAGATGGTGACTGCAGCCATGAAATTAAAAGATGCTTGCTCCTTGGAAGAAAAGTTATGACCAACCTAGACAGCATATTAAAAAGCAGAGACATTACTTTGCCAACAAAGGTCCTATCTAGTCAAAGCTATAGTTTTTCCAGTGGTCATGTATGGATGTGAGAGTTGGACTATAAAGAAAGCTGAGTGTTGAAGAATTGATGCTTTTGAACTGTGATGTTGGAGAAGACTCTTGAGAGTCCCTTGGACTGCAAGGAGATCCAACCAGTCCATTCTAAAGGAAATCAGCCCTGAATATTCATTGGAAGGACTGATGTTGAAGCTGAAACTCCAATACTTTCACCACCTGATGCGAAGAGCTGACTCATTGGAAAAGACCCTGATGCTGGGAAAGATTGAAGGTGGGAGGAGAAGGGGGCAACAGAGGATGAGATGGTTGGAAGGAACCACCAACTCAATGGACGAGTTTGAGTGAACTCTGGGAGTTGGTGATGGACAGGGAGGCCTGGCGTGCTGCAGTCCATGGGGTTGCAAAGAGTCGGACACGAATGAGTGACTGAACTGACTGAACTGAAGTGGTAAAGAACCCACCTACCAATGCAGAAAACATGGGCTCGATCCCTGGGTCAGGAAGATCCCCTGGAGGAGGGCACGGCAACCCACTCCAGTATTCTTGCCTGGAGAATCCCACGGATGGAGAAGCCTGGAGGGCTACAGTCCATGGGGTTGCACAGAGTTGGACATGACTGAACACACATGCACACACAGCGTTGGCAAGTTTGACACCTTTGAATTAAAGAGAGTTCAATGCTTGGGCTTTGGGTTAGAGGAAAGGCCTGTGTGTTCTGTCTCAAGTTCTAATTACAGACTCTATCTTATCCATGGTTTTCCCTGGTGGCTTGGTTGGTAAAGAATCCGCCTGCAATGAGGGAGACCTGGGTTTGATCCCTGGGTTGGGAAGATCCCCTGGAGGAGGGCATAGCAAGCGACTCCAGTATTCTTGCCTGGAGAATCCCCATGGACAGAGGAGCCTGGTGGGCTACGGTTCATGGGGTAACAGAGAGTCAGACATGACTGAGCGACTAAGCACAGCACACGTCTCCATGAGTGGCTTTGCGCCTTCCTGTTGGGCAGTGGTACTCCATGGAGAGGTGATTTGGCTCCCCTCCTCCTCCCAGGGGATATTTTAGTTGTCGATCACTGAGGGTGGATGAGTGCTACTGACAACTGGTGGGGAGAGGCCAGGGATGCTGCTAAACATTCTATCAGGCAAGGAACATTTTCAACCCCCAAAATAAAGAATGGTCCCACCCCAAATGTCAATAGTGCCAACGCTGGGAAATCTTGTTCTGGTGAGTATACTATTTTTTCCCCTTGATTATTTGACTCCTGAGACAGTACACTGGTCTTCCCAGGTGGCTGAGTGGTAAAGAATCCACCTGCCAATGCAGGAGACACAGGAGACGCGGGATGCATCCCTGGGTTGAGACGATCCCCTGGAGAACCCACTCCAGTCATTCTTGCCTGGAGAAACCCATGGGCAGAAGAGCCTGGCGGGCTACAGTCCATGGTGTCACAAAGAGTCAGACACGACTGAGTGCCTGAGCACACACATGCACAGGACAGTCTATTACAGACTATAGGAAAGGTTTTCCAGCCAGTTGAATTTAGATTTTATCAAATCATGTTTTCTTATCATTAAGCAAATGTAATTTGGTCTATTAAAAAATAGCCAAACGTTTATGATGATTCTATTTGAAAATAATTATATACTGAAGAAAATTCTGGATACAAGCTGCAAATTCATTCTATTTTATTTTTTATTGACATGTACTTGATATACAGTATTACATGTTACAGGTATAGAATATAGTGATTCATAGTTTTTAAAGGTTATACCCCATTTATAGCTATTATAAAATACAGGCTATGTTCCTTGTGCTGTACAATAAATCCTTACAGGTTATTTTAAAACTGTTTTTGATGGTGTCTCACAGATTGCAGGCTCTTACTTCCCCCACCAGGGACTGAATCTGGGCCCTCAGCAGTGGAAGTGCAGAATACTAAACACTGGACCACCAGGGAATTCCCCCTGGTAGCTTACTATACACATAGCGGTTTGTATCTCTTAAACCCCTACCCCTATAATGCCCCTTCCATCCTCCCCTCTGGTAACATCTAGTTTGTTCTCTGAATCTGTGAGTCTGTTTCTTTTTTGTTATAGTCATCAGCTTACTGTACTTTTTAGATTCCATATGTAAGTGATATCATACATTATTTATCTTTCTCTGTCTTATTTCACTTAGTATAATACCCTCCAAGTCATCCATGTGGCTGCAAATGGTAAAATTTCATTATTTTTTTACAACTTAGTACATACATATATAAATATATATATAAGTGTATATACACACACACACACACACACACACACACACATGCCACATCTTTATTCATCTGTTGATGGACACTTAGGTTGCTTCCAGATCTTGACATTTGTAAATAATGGTGCTATGAACATTGATGTGCACATATGTTTTCAAATTAGTGTCTTTATTATTTTCTTTTTTCAGATATATACCCAGGAGTGGAATTGCTAGGTCCTCTAACAGTTTTATTCTTAGTTTTTTGAGAAACCTCAGAAACCACACTATTTTCCACAGTGGCCACACCAATTTACATTCCCACCAAAATTACTAGGGTTCCCTTTTCTCCACATTCTTGCCAACATTCGTGATTTGTGTTCTTTTTGATGATAGCCATTCTGACAGGTGTGCGGTGATAATTCATTGTGATTTGATTTGTGTTTCCCTGATGATTAGCAATGTTGGAGGCAAATTCATTATAGACTCAGTGTTTCAGCTTTTTTTTTTTAACATAACTGATTTAAATAAAAGATTTATTTTCCTTTCTGTGAGAGGGGAGCATGGCTATGATTACAAATTTCTTCTCAATGAAGGGTTTGTGAATCTTTTAAGACATAACTTTCCAATTTTCTACATCAATCATGTGAGGCTATAAACTCAGAAAATAGTTGATGTAGATGAGGAAACAGCATAAAATGGTCTTCTGGTCTCTACCTGACTGGAGGACAAAGGTTCACAACCCCTCCCTCAGAAACCTGAACGAGACAAAGGAAGAATTCAGAGTTGTGACTTTCTCCTAGCAGCTGGAGGCTTGCAGCTGGGTGAAAATCAACCAGTCCCCTGGAGATGGCAGTAGCAGGCAGGGATTGAGATATTTTGCTAACCAGCCACAGCAAGAACGCCGGCTCTTGCTCCGGATCTTTGTCTGTTCAGACAGCCAGCCATGATGCATCCTTGTGACCGCAGAGAGCTGATACTGGGGGTGGTTATTACAG
Organism: Capra hircus; assembly: GCF_001704415.2. NCBI lineage: Eukaryota > Metazoa > Chordata > Mammalia > Artiodactyla > Bovidae > Capra > Capra hircus. Next base: position 38,986,547 of record NW_017189516.1, on the reverse strand, counting down.
TGAAATTCCACCTTCTTCTTGGAAATTTAGTTCTCAAGTGCTGCCTTAAGTGCTTTCTGAACAAGGTCTTGTAAATTGTTTTTTGTTTTGTTGTTCAGTTGCAAATTTGTGTCCAACTCTTTTTGTGACCCCATGGAGTATAGCTTGCCAGGCTCCTCTGTCCCTGGGATTTCCCAGGCAAAAATACTGGAGTGGATTGCCATTTCCTCCTCCAGGGGATCTTCCCGACCCAAGGGCTGAACCTGTGTCTCTTAGGTCTCCAGGATTCTCCTGCATTGGCAGGTGGAATCTTTATCGCTGAACCACCTGGGAAGCTCAAGTGAATGAATACATAAATAATATTCCTAAAGCTGATTAAGCCCTATCACACCTGCTTTATGGGTAAGCCCTACCACATTTGAAAACCTACTGAATTACAGGTACCATATTGACAGGCATTGAGAAACCAAAGGTGATAAGAGCATATTCTTGGGTTAGAGACATTTAAAAAACATACAAATCAGTGATTACAGTATAATACTCCACGACCAAATAACCCAGTGCTGCAAAAGCCCATGGATTAACTTAACCCAGCTAGAGGGGTCAGAAACATTGTCCTGATGAGACGGGACCTGAGCTGAGTTGTAAAGAATACATGACAGTTACCCAGGTGAAGAGAGTTAAAAAGTGTTAAGGCAGGAGACATGATATGAATAAAGATCTAGGGGTGGGAAACTGACATTTGCTGGATTACTGGATTGCAAAGTGTCAGACAGGGGGACTGGAAAGTTATGTGGTAGCCAAATTATGGATGTGCTAGAAAATAAAACACTTTGGAATTAAAGATGTCCACGGTGTGCAGAAGACTCCTCTGGGTTCTTGTTTTCAACGGATTTCTTGTTCGGCAGAGCAATCATCGGCAGTGATTGCTACACACCCTGCCAACCTGTGGACCTTGCGCTGGAGGTGAGTGACTCATAGTCCCCAGTTCAGAGCATGCTGTCATCTCCATGCTAAGTTCGTCTTTTATGCTTGTTTGTTCGCTTATTCCTTTCCATGTCCCCCTCCCACCCCGCTTATTCTTGGGCCTCACTCTTATTCCACTTCCCCCTCTGCAACCCTCTCTGTTCTTGGATCTTTGCTTAAAAAGAAACAGCGTATTTATTTATTAATTTTTGGCTACGATGGGTCTTCATTGCTGCACCGGCCTTTCTCTAGTTGCAGCAAGTAGGGGCTACTCTCTAGCTGTGGTGCGCAGGCTTCTCATTGTGGTGGCTTCTCATGTTGCAGAGCATGGGCTCTAGGGCTCGCAGGCTTCAGTAGCTGCAGCGTGTGGGCTCAGTAGTTGTAGCTCTCAGGCTCTAGAGTACAGGCTCAACAGCTGTGGTGCATGGGCTTAGCTGTTTGGTGGCATGTGTGATCTTCCCGGACCAGGGATGGAACCCATGTCCTCTGCCTTGGCAGGCAGATTCTTTACCACTGAGCTACCCGGGAAGCCCCCCAATAGTGTATTTTTTAAAAGTATGCATTTGAAATTTATGCAAATGGTGTTGTGCTCTGAATTGCTTCTTGCAATATTCATCCAATGCTTTGTTTTTTGCCCTTGCCACACTGCTCTGCGGTACCTCTGGCTCCTTGCCTGTAACTGCAGTATGCCTCCCCACATTTTGCTTACCCGGTGCATCATGCTTGATACATTGTTTTTCTCTTTCAAATCCTTCCCAGGGCAAACAGGCTTTGAAGAGCATTCTCATTCACACCACATCCCTTTATGGGCCAGATGAACATTTTTCTACCCCCCAAAGGTTCTATTTCAATGCATCTGAGGTCAGGCTCAAATAATTTAAATACAACTAAGCTGCTCTGCTGCTGCTGCTGCTGTCACTTCAGTCGTGTCCGAATCTGTGCGACCCCATAGACGGCAGCCCACCAGGCTCCCCCGTCCCTGGGATTCTCCAGGCAAGAACACTGGAGTGGGTTGCCATTTCCTTCTCCAATGCATGAAAGTGAAAAGTGAAAGTGAAGTTGCTCAGTCGTGTCCAACTCTTCGCGACCCCATGGGCTGCAGCCCACCAGGCTCCTCCGTCCATGGAATTTTCCAGGCAAGGGTTCTGGAGTGGGGCGCCATAAGCTGCTCTGCACTGAGGTGATTCATTGAAAAGAAAGGAGACAATGGTTCTCCTACTTCTGGCTTCATCAGACTCTCCTGGAGGGCACAGAAGATGCTCATGAGGGCTGACCTTACACTTGCACAACCCCACCCCTGCAGGTACCTCTTTCAATTTTGCCTAATCCTAGTTCTAGCCCTGGCTGTGAAACTGAGCAGGACCCGGTTTCTTGTTTGCACGAATTAGGTTTTATTCAGCCTCCTGTGACCTTCCCCTGAGTTCCAAAGGGCGGGTTCAAGCAGGTGTTAATCAGGGAAGGGCGAGTTTGGCATCAGTGGGACTGGCCCCCACGCCTAGTTTCTGATTCAGAAAAGGAGGAGATCTGGGTTAGGCTGAGGGGAGCAAGACGGGACCTGAGAATTTGCGTTTCTAACCAGTTTCTAGGTGCTATAGACGCTGCTGGTGCACTTTGAGAAACATTGCTTTAGGGCCTTGCTACTCCAAGATCAGCCACACTCAAGTTACCTAGGAACTTATTAGAGATGCAGAGTGTTGATTTTGGTATTAGGGTGATGGTGGCCTTGTACAATGAGTGTTCCTCCCTCTACAATTTTTTGGAAGAATTTCAAAACGATAGGTGTTAGTAGAATGTATGAACATCAAGGGGGAAAGGAGTGGGGTGGGATGAATTGGGAGACTGGGATTGACTATTGATACTATGTGTAAAATAGCTAACTAATGAGAACTGACTGTATAGGACAGGGAACTACTCAGTGCTCTGTGTGACCTAAATGGGAAGGAAATCCAAAAAGAGTTGGGACGTATGTATACATATAGCTGATTCACTTTGCTGAACAGCAGAAACTAACACAACGTTGTAAAGCAACTATGCTCCAATAAGAATTAATTTAAAAAAAAGAGAGACGCAGAATGTTGAGCCCCACCTCAGATGTACTGAACCAGAATCTGCTTTTGAGTAAGATTCCCGGGTGATTGGCAAGCACAGTAAAGTTTGAGAAGCACTGCTTTGGGAGCTACAAGGAGGGTGTATCTTTCTACCAAGGGAACTAATTACAAGGAGGCTCCCAAGTTCCCTGAAAGCATCCTGGGGATATTTCTCAGAAGAGCTAAGGTGTCTCCCTGGGCTTCCCTGGTGGCTCAGACAGTAAAGAATCTGCCTTCAATGTAGGAGACCTGGGTTCAGTCCCTGGGTTGGGAAGATCCCCTGAAGGATGGCATGGCAATCTACTCCAGTATTCAGGCCTGGAGAATCCCATGGACAGAGGAGCCTGGTGGGCTACAGTCCATGGGGCCACAAAGAGTCGGACACGACTGAGCAACTAACACTAACAAGGTGTCTTCCTAGGGTGTTTCAGCTAGAGGTACAGCATGTCTGTTTGCCCTTTCCTGGTGCTGTTGTTTTTGATCACTTGGCTAAAGTACACTTTGAGTTTTCTACTATGAAAATATGCGTTGAGAAATTATGCCCACTTGCTGTTTGTCGGCAGTTACTAGGGAGAGACTGCCCTCATCCTTGTCCATGGATTATGCATGGATGTCAGTTTGGCTGTCCCCTCAGCCCTTCATTTCTGCCCCAGGACGAGTAATAAAATGGTCAGAGATCTCCCTCCTTTCAAACAGTGTGCTGGGTGGGCCTGCAGGGCTTGGCTGTGGGGTGGGGTCAGTCCACTCCCTAGACCTAATGAACTACAGCAGCTTGTGACGCAGCGCAGTCCAGGAGTGCGATGATGAAGCCATCTTCAGCAGAAGGTTGGAAACTGCACAGACAATACATTACGTTATGTTACTGAGAATTGTCCTGGACAGGGAATAAAGAGTTAAATTCTACCCCTACCACCCCCCCCCCAACACACACAAATAGGCAAACCTGACTACTGGTGTTCAGAAACTTCTATCATGTTGATTTGAAGAGGATCAAAGTGCTGCCTTGTTCAGAGAAAAGAGCCATGCCCAACTTTTGGAAGGATGTCAACCACCACCCAGTCTGAAATGAATATATGGTATGTCAACTGTTATTCAGTTGCCAATTCATGTCTGACTCTTTGTGATTCCATGGTCTGTATTCTGCCAGGCTCCTCTGTCCATGGGATGTTCCAGGCAAGAATACTTGAGTGGGTTGCCATTTCCTCCTCCAAGGGATCTTCCTAACCCAGGGATTGAACCCATGTCTCCTGCATTGGTAGGTGAGTTCTTTACCACTGAGCCACCTAGGAAGCCCTGGTATGTTAGTTACACCTCAGTTAAAAAACAAAACAAAAGACCACCTGTCACATTCCTCCCTTGAAGCAGTGCACACACACTCACCTACCTACTTGAGCAGGAAGAAACAAAGGAGGAAGCAAGGAGAAGAAAAATTTTAGTTAACATTTCAGAAATATTATACATCCACACATCTGACAATATATAAACAGATTCACAGGACAAAATCCCTCAGAAAGTAAGTCTACCTAAAAAAGGTGACAGTTCATTTCAGTCGCTCAGTCATGTCCGACTCTTTGCGACCCCATGGACTGTAGCATGCCAGGCTTCCCTGTCCGTCACCAACTCCTGGAGTTTACTCAAACTCATGTCCATTGAGTCAGTGATGCCATCTAACCATCTCATCCTCTGTCATCCCCTTCTCCTCCCACCTTCAATCTTTCCCAGCATCAGGATCTTTTCAAATGAGTCTGTTCCTCCCATCAGATGGCCAAAGTATTGGAGTTTCAGCTTCAACATCAGTCCTTCCAAGGAACACCCAGGACTGATTTCCTTTAGGATGGACTGGTTGGATCTCTTTGCAGTCCAAGGGACTCTCAAAAGTCTTCTCCAACATCACAGTTCAAAAGCATCAATTCTTCGGTGCTCAGCTTTCTTTATAGTCCAACTCTCACATCCATACATGACTACTGGAAAAACCATAGTTTTGACTAGATGGGACCTTTGTTGGCAAAGTAATGTCTCTGCTTTTGAATATGCTATCTAGGGCGGTCATAACTTTTCTTCCAAGGAGCAAGCATCTTTTAATTTCATGGCTGCAGTCACCATCTGCAGTGATTTTGGAGCCCCCCAAAATAAAGTCTGACACTGTTTCCATTATTTCTCCACCTATCTGCCATAAAGTGATGGGACCAGACGCCATGATCTTAGTTTTCTGAATGTTGAGCTTTAAGCCAACTTTTTCACTCTCCTCTTTCATTTTCATCAAGAGGCCCTTTAGTTCTTCACTTTCTGCTGAAAGTGTGGTGTCATCTGTATATCTGAGGTTGTTGACTTGGGTGTATTATATAATTATGTAAACTCCCTTAGTATGAATCAAGTGAAAATATTCATGTGTATGTCACTGAGGGTTATGCCTGTCCAAAGTAAGTCAAGTAGGAGTTTACTGTGCCCAACATGGGGACCCAGGGCCTGGCATCCAGGGAATGTTGAGCAGCCAGCTGTCACCTAATATAGCTCCTATGGGAGCACATCAGAGGCCCCAATAGGGAAGGCAGGAGATGCAATGAATAAACTGGACTGGTCAGCATTTCTCAGGTAATGTTACATACTTCTATGACTCTGTGCTTGCTCACATTGCCTCACTGCCTGGAATATGTCCTCCCTGTCTCCCCTTCCTCCCAACATCCAGCTTGAACTTCTCTAAGGCCAAGATGATGTCGTTGTTTCTACCATGAAGCTTTACTTGGATCCACCCACCCCCATTTACAGACTAGAATTGTTCTCTATCTGGCTCTTAGCACACATTATTTGTTTCTCTGTTGGAGAGTCCAGGTCCTTCATTAAAATAATAGTTTTAATTATGGTATAATATGGATAACATGAAATTTACTCTTTTAACCATTTTTAGGTAGTCATTTCAGTGGCATGAAGTACAGTCACAACGCTGTCCAACTATTAACACTATCTATTTCTGGAATTTTTTTCATCTCTGTACCCATTAAACATTAACTCCCTTCCCTGCTAAAACACACAGCCCCTGGTAACATCTTTTTTTAAAAATTTTATTTTATTTTAAAGCATTTTTTAAACTGTTTATTTGACTGTGTCACGTCTTAGTTGCGGCATGTGGGATCTAGTTCCCTCATCAGGGATTGAAACTGGGCCCCCTGCATTGGAAGCTTGGAGTCTTAACCACTAGACTAACAGGGAACTCCTGCACTTGGTAACTTCTATTCTACTTCCTGTCTATGAATTTGCCTGTCTTAGATACATCATATAAGTGGAATCATACAATAGTTGTTTTTTTCGTCTGGCTTATTTCACTTAGTTCATCTGTGTTGGCCTAGTTCATCCATGCTGTGCTAGTTAGTGTTAGCAGCACATTTGTGTCCCACTCTTTGTGACCCCATGGACTATAGCCCACCAGGCTCCTCTGTCTATAGGATTTTCCTGGCAAGAATACCAGAGTGAGTTGCCATTCCCTTTTCCAGAGGATCTTCCCAACCAGGATCAATCCCAAGTCTCATGCATTGCAGGCAGATTCTTTACTGTATGAACGACAGTGTAGCATGTGTCAGAATTTCCTTCTTTTTTGAGGCTGAATAATATTCCATTGCATGCATAATCCATTCCATTGCATTCTCTTTATCCATTTATCTGTTCATAGGTATTTGGGATGTTTCTACTTTTTGGCCATTGTGAATCATTTTGCTATGAACATGGGAGTGCAGATATCTGTTTGAGTCCCTGCCTTTAATTCTTTTGGGTAAATATCCAGAAGTGAAATTGCTGAACCAGGTGGTACCTCTATGTTTAACTTTTTGAGGAAGTGTCCCTCATTTTTTAGTCTACACAAATAAAAAAAAAAAACACCAAAAACAAAACAAGTGAAAGTGAAGTTGCTTAGTCATGTCCAACTCTTTGCGACCCCATGGATTGTAGCCTACCAAGCTCCTCTGTCCATGGGATTTTCCAGGCAATAGTACTGGAGTGGATTGCCATTTCCTTCTCCAGGGGATTTTTCCAACCCAGGGATCGAACCCGGGTCTCCTGCATTGTAGACAGATGCTTTACCGTTTGAGCTACCAGGGAAGTCCTAAAAAAACAAACAAACAACAAAAAAAACAAAACAGGAGCCCAACTAATAACGTATGAGAGATCTGGTCAGAGCTCCCAGTTAAACTTCTAGAATGATCTATCTATTGAAAGTCGCTCAGTTGTGTCTGACTCTTTGTGACCCCATGGACTGTAGCCTGCCAGGCTCCTCTGTCCATGGAATTTTCCCAGGCAAGAATACTGGAGTGGGTGGCTGTGCCCTCCTCCAGGGGATCTTCCCAACTCAGGGACTGAACCCAGGTCTCCCACATTGCAGGCAGATTCTTTACCATCTGAGCCACCAGGGAAGCCCACGAAAACTGGAATAGGTAGCCTATCCCTTCTCCAGGGGATCTTTCTGACCCAGAGATGGAACTGGGGTTTCCTCCACTGCAGGTGGATTCTTTACCAGCTGAACTACTAGGGATACCAACTGATAATTCAAATCAGTTGACCCTCTTCAATCTCCTACTGCTCTAAACAATGTGCCAACTCCAGGCTTGGAGGTCATCAAAGCATAGGGGCCATTGTACAATGCTTTTGACAGATTTATTCTGACCACAGAACTCTGCTGTTTTTCTTCTCTGGCTCTTGGGTCTTATGACATTTGTGGCATAGTGCTGCTCTTCTGGTTTCAACTGTTGATTTGCTCTCTTATTCTCAATGAGGAACACAGCATTTTCTGGAGAGAAGACTACTTCCTACCTCCCCTTCCCCACAACTTTATGTCATCTCTTTGAGCTTCCCTTGAACAGTTGAATGCTGAGCATTTATGGCTGTCAAATTGCTCAATAAGTAGTCTCGCCGTGGTCAGGGTTGTTGGTGTTCAACAGTCTGGCTCTTTTCTATGCTGGGAACACAGCTAAGCTAAATTTCTCAGCCATCCTTGCATCTATATGGGATCATGTGACTCAGTTCTGGTCCTGAAATGTGGGCAGAATTGATATACGCCACTTCCAGGCATGACCTGTAAAACATTCCACACAATCATCCATGTGTTTGTTTCTTTGTCTGTTAGCTACATGGCACTAAAACTACCTTGAAGTCACAAAATGAAAGCACCTAGATCCCCAGGTCATCACTTGGAGGACACAGGTTCAGGAGAACTGCCCAAACAAGAATGTTTGCGTAGCACTTTAAGGGGGGAAAGAAAGAAACTTTTATTGTGTGAAGTCACTGAGATTGTCTGCTCTGATGAATATTTGCCCTTTCAGTTTTACATCACCCTTTAATATATTTTTTACTTTTTAAAAAAACTGAAGTATAATTTACATTGCATTTTAATTTCACATGTACAGCAATTTGAGATATATATATATATACACACACACACATATACTTTTTCAGATTATTTTACATTGTAGGTTATTGTAAGACAGTGAGTGTAATTCCCTGTGCTAATCCAGTAGATACTTGTTGTTTATCTATTTTATATATAGTAGTACATATATGTTAATCCCAAACTCTTAATTTCTCTCTGCCTCCCACCCTGCTATCCCTTTTGGTAACTATAAGGTTGTTTTCTATGTCTGTGAGTCTATTTCTATTTTCTAAATAAGTTTATTTGTATCATACTTTAGATTCCACATATGTGATATTTGTCTTTGTCTGACTTGCTTCACTAAATATGATAATCTCTAGGTCTATCCATGTTGCTGCAAATGGCATTATTCTGTTTTACGGTCGAGTAGTATTCTACTGTATATATGTACCACATTTCTTTAACCCATTCCTCTGTCAATGGACACTTGGGTTGCTTCCTGCTGCTACTGCTAAGTCGCTTCAGCCGTGTCTGACTCTGCACGACCCCATAGACGGCAGCCCACCAGGCTCCCCCATCCCTGGGATTCTCCAGGCAAGAACAGTGGAGTGGGTTGCCATTTCCTTCTCCAATGCATGAAAGTGAAAAGTGAAAGTGAAGTTGCTCAGTCGTGTCCGACTCTTAGCGACCTCATGGACTGCAGCCTACCAGGCTCCTCTGTCCATGGGATTTTCCAGGCAAGAGTACTGGAGTGGGGTGCCACTGCCTTCTCCAAGGTTGCTTCCATGTCTTGGCTATTAAAAATAGTGCTTCTATGAACATTGGGGTGCATGTATCTTTTCCAATTAGAATTTTCTCCAGATACATGCCCAGGAGTGGGATCCCTGGATCATATGGTAGCTCTATTTTTAGTTTTTTTAAGGAATCCCCATACTATTCTCCATAGTGGCTGTACCAATTTACATTCCCACCAGCAGTGGAGGAGGGTTTCCTTTTCTCCACACCCCCTCCAGCATTTGTTATTTGTAGACTTCATGATGATGGCCATTCTGACTGGTGTGGGGTGGTACTTCACTGTAATTTTGACTTGCATTTCTCTAATAATTAGTGATACTGAGCATCTTTTCACATGCCTGTTGGCCATCTTTATGTCTTCTTTGAAGAAATGTGTATTTAGGTATTCTGATTTTTTGATTGGATTTTTTTATTAAGCTGTATGAGCTGTTTGTATATTTTGGAAATTAATCCCTTGTCAGTCACATCCTTTGCAAATATTTTCTCCCAGTCCATAGATAGTCTATTTGTTTTGCTTATGGTTTCCTTTGCTGTGAAAAAGCTTAATTAGGTCCCATTTGTTTATTTTTATTTCCATTACTCTAGAAGATAGATCCAAAAAATTATTGCTGTAATTTATGTCAAAGAGTGTTCTGTCTACATTTTCCTCTAGGACTTTTATTGTATTCAGTCTTACATTTAAGTGCTTAATTCATTTGAGTTTATTTTTGTGTATGGTATTAAAGAATGTTCTAATTTCATTCTTGTACATGCAGCTATCCAGTTTTCCCAGAAGCACTTGTTGAAGAGACTGCCTTTTTTCCACTGTATATTCTTGCCTCCTTTATTGTAGATTAATTGACCATAAATGCAGGGGTTTATTTCTGGGCTTTCTATCTTGTTGCATTGATTTATATATCTGTTTTTGTGCCAGTACCATACTGTTCTGATTACTGAGCCAGTACCATTATTGTTTTGTAGTGGTTCTCTGAAAAATGCCATTGGTAATTTGATAAGGACTGCACTGAATATGTAGATTGCCTTAGGTAGTATGGTCATTTTAACAATACTGATTCTTTCAATCCAAGAACAAAGTTTATTTTTCCATCTGTTTATTACTATATCATCTTTAATTTCTTTCATTAGTGTCTTATAGATTCTGGAGTACAGGTCTTATGCTTCCTTAGATATGTTTATTCCTAGGCATTTTATTCTTTTTGATGTGATGATAAATGGGATTGAGTTCTCTTTCTGATATTTCATTGTTAGTATACACTGTAGCAGTCACCAACCTTTTTGGCACCAGGGACGGGTTTTGTGGAAGACAGTTTTTCCATAGGCTGCGAGTGAGGGGATGGTTTCAAGATTCAAGTGCATTACATTTATTATGCACTTTATTTCTTTTGTTATTACATTAGACCATCAGGCATTAGATCCCAGTGGTTGGGGACCCCTGCTCTATAAAAATGCACCATATTTCTGTATATTAATTTTGTTTCCAACAATTTTACCAAGTTAATTGATGAGTTCTAGTAGTTTGCTGGTAGCCTTTTAAGGATTTTTTATGTATAACATCGTCATCTGTGGACAGTGACAGTTTTACTTCTTCTTTTCTAATTTGGATTCCTTTTATTTCTTCTCCGATTGCTGTGGCCAGGACTTCCAAAAAACATATGGAACCAAAGGTGGCTAGAGTGGGCAAACTTGACTTGTTCTTCACCATCGAGTATGATGTTAGCTGTGGGTTTCTCGACTCTGTAGGAGATGTCCTATGCATCCTAGCAGTGCACTCCTCTCTTATCATCTAACAGCCAGGGGCCAGACAGTCCCAGAGTATTTTCTGGCCTGTGTTTGCCAATTTGGTTGGTAGCCTGTGGGCCCATACATTTCTGGCTTCTGATGTCTGCCCCTGGTGAATGAGGCTGGTCTAGAGGCCTGTGCAGGTGTCCTGGCCCAATGGGGTGTGCTTGCCCAGTGGTGGGTGGAGCTGGGTCTTGGTCTCCTGGTAGGCAGGACCCTGTCTAGCAGTGTGTCTAGAGTGTCTGTGGGACAGGAAATCTTTAGGCATCCCAGCACTGGAGTCAACAGACTGCTGGATGGGGCTGGGTCATATAGCTAATGGCCCAAACAAGATGTCAGCCTCTAGGAGAGTTCATGCAGATGAATACTCCCTGATAATGATGGTCACCACTGTCTACTAGCCATCCCCTGCCTCCCAGCTCCCCAGGAGACTCTCTAAGACCAGCAGGTAGGTCCGGCCCAGGCTCCTATGAAATCACTGCTTTTGCCCTGGGTCCTGATACATGTGAAATTTCGTGTGTGTCCTTTAAGAATGAAGTGTGAATTTCCCCCAAGCCTGAGGAGGTCTTGCAATCAAGCCCCACTGGCCTTCAAGACCAAATGCTCTGGGGGTTCCTCCTCCCAGTGCTGGACCCTTGGGCTAGGAGGCTTCATGTGGGGTTCAGAACTCTTACTTCTATGAGAGAACCTCTGTAATATAGTCATTGAACCTCTGTAATATAGTCATTATCCACGTTGTGGGTCGTCCATGGGGGAGGGTTATATGATTTGATTATATTGCCAGTCCACGCTCCTCTACCAGTCTTCCTGTGGTTCCTTTTTTATGCTTTTAGTTGTAGAAAACCCTTTCTGGTTTAAGAATTTTTCAACCATGAGTACTCTGCAGTTTGGTGCGCTCATAAGAGGAGGTGAGCTTAGTGTTCCACCCCACCACCTTGGCTGCTCTCCTTTCCATTTAGTATGAACTAGACCAAGACCATGTGAAACTCTTCTCTGCTTCCTGATCTTAATAATTATGTTAACCATCTTCTATCATTCCCTGTGTCTCAAGGCAGATGCTGTTTGCCCTTTGACTCATCCTCCTAAGCTTGTTTTCTAGTTTGCTGTCCATCCTTCCCAGGGGAAGGAAGGCAACTCCATCCCAACTTCTTTATGGAAGAGTTGTAATGTCAGTGTTTGCTAATCCATTCTTGGGCTGCAAAGTACCCCTCAAAATTCTTCCTAGAGGGCTTAGCAACCACATATAAATAAGACCTCTCATCTGTCATGACATTTCTTGGTATTAAGTAAGATTGCATTAAATATGGTCCTATGCTACCCACTTATTATTCTTTATTTTACAGTGGTTAGTTAAGTGCATGGCCATTTTTTTTAAATCACCACTAAGCCAAAAATAATTAGCAATCACCTGAGAGTGGGAATTCTGAATAATTCGTCTTTATATGTCTAATAATGCCCACCATGTTATCTGGCAGACTGAAGGGCTCAGTGACTGTTGAATTTAATAGGGGCAGATAGTAGAAGTTTTACCAATAGACCCATGACCTCATTGATTTAATCCACCTCCTCCTGTCTACAACTATGCAGATTCACAGAGAGGCTGATATACAATCCACCAGTGCGCTCTGGGAAAAGATAATTTAAACCCTTGACTAGACTCCAGTATGAATTTTTCAGTCACAGTTATTATGATATAATTTACACAGAATGTAATGCATGGGTATTAAGTGTTTGCTTTTTTTTGGTTGTGCTGGATCTTCGTTGCTGTGCACTGGCTTCCTCTAGCTGTGGCAAGTGGGGGCTACTCTTTGTTGCGGTGCCCAGGCTTCTCACTGGAGTGGTTTCTCTTCTTGCAGAGCATAGGCTCTAGGGTGAGTGGGCTCAGTAGTTGTGGCACTCAGGCTTAACTGCCCTGTGGCATCTGGGATCTTCCCGGACCAGGAATCGAACCTGTGTCCCCTACATTGGTAGGTGGGTTCTTAACTACTAGACCACCAGAGAAGCCCCTGGTCTGATGAATTTTGACAAATATAAACAGCCTCAAAATAACCATATCAATAAAGACAAAAATCATTTTCATTTTCACTTCCCCAGAAAGTTCCTTTATTTGCCTTTAAGGCAATCCACACCCCCACCCCCCGACCCCAGCCCCGCCACTGCCATCACTCTTCCCTGGGGAATTGCTGGTCTTATTTCTATCACCATAAATTTGTTGAACATGTTCTAAATCTGTGTAAATGAAAACCACATAGTATGTGTTCCTTTGTGTCTACCTTTTCGCTCAACATAATATTGATGAGATTCATCCAGATTAGTGCATGTATCAACAGTTTATTCCTTTTTATTGCTGAGAAGTAATGCATTGAGTGAACATACCACAATTCGTGTACTCATTCATTTGTTGAAGATATTTGTGTAGTTTCCAGTTCAGGGATGTTATGAATAAAGCTGTTCTGGCATCTTATTAAAGTCTTTCTGTGGATACATGTTTTCATTTCCCTTGGGTAAACACCTAGAAATAGAATGACTGGGCCACACATTTGATGCTGTTTTTATTTTTTGGCTGCACCACAGGGCATCTGGAACTTTCTTGACCACAGACTGAATCTGTGCCCTCTGCATTAAAAGCATGGAGTCTTAACCACTGGACCACCAGAAAAGTCCTCATGTTTTAACTTGATAAGAAACTGCCAAGCCTTTCCCCAAAGTGCTTGTGCTGTTTTATACTTCCACCAGCAATGTATGAAAGGTCAAGTTTGTTTACATCCTTGCCATCACTCAGTACTGTAAGTCCTAATATAATATAACAGATATTTCATTGTAGGAGAAAGGGAGAGAGAGAAGGAAACAGAGAGAGATGGAGAGACAGGGATTGAGGAGGGAGAAATGGGAGGCGAGAAAAAGGAAGGGGAGAAGAGATGCAAAGACAGGAAAAGAAAAAAAAAATGCAGCTTCTAAGCGCAGAATACAGTCAGGTTTTCCCGTGTCGGCTCTGATCTCTTATCAACTAAACTGCATTGCCTTTCAAGGGAGAAATATGAAGCAGTGTTCTTCCTGTTATGGCAGGGGTGGAATGAGCTGGACATTACATAGAGCTTATTCTAGGGAGCTGGTAGTTTTTCAAGTATAATTTGGACTGGAAAAACTGCAGTTCTGGAAGAATTATCTGTATGTCAGGAACTGGCAACAATTTTGAAGTTCCTGTTCATGTTGTGAAACCTGACTGTTTTGTACTCGCAGGAGGAGACATCTTTTTTTCCCCTTTTGTTCAAGCAGAAAAATGAAGGCTTTCTTCATTGTAGGCGCATTCAAACTAACGATCAGCAAAGAGGCAAAAGCCAGGAGCTGTGACAGATTACGTGGGGAGGGGGAAAGAAGGGCAGCACATACATTCTTAAACTTCGCTTCTACCTAAACAAGCTTAAAGCTGATCTTGCTCAGCAGGAAAATATAATGAACATGATTATGAAGTCCGATTCAAAGAACTAGTTTTTCTAGGGTGAATGTACAATCCTTCTGAGAACGATGAATTTGTATATAGAAAGTAAAAGAAGAATTCTAAGCAGTGAGGCCAAAAGTGTGGATTAAGGAAAAAATCCATTAGAAATGACCATCATTATAAATATCTGCTCAGTACTGCAATTCTTCTTCTTATTGAGATGTAATTTAATGCCACGGTTTCACTGTTTTGTCACACACTTTTCTGCTCCTGGATGAGGAACTCTGGATTACTGGAGAACTGCTCATCAGCTTTAAACCTAAGGTAGAGTCGCTAAGAGGGGTGTTCCCAGCCCTTTCACTTTGGGGTCCTCACTGTGGATTCAATGGGCAGCGTCTTTCAGGGACAGTTGGTAGGGAGATAGAGGCAGCTTTCTGAATTTTCATTAAAAGAGACGTTTGGAGCTTCCCTGGTGGCTCAATGGTAAAGAATCTGCCTGCCAACACAGGGAGACACAGGTTCGATCCCTGATCTGCGGGGATCCCACGTGCTGCGGAGCAGCTAAGCCTGTGGACTGCAAATACTGAGCCTGTGTGATGCAACTGCTGAAGCCCAAGCACCTAGAGCCTGTGCTCCGCAACAAGAGAAGCGGAGAAGCCTGCACACTGCAATTAGAGAGTAGCTCCTGTTTACCACAACTAGAGAAAAACCTGCACAGCAACAAAGACCCAGGACAGGCAACAATAAACAAACGAGATATTTGACTCACTTATCACTAATTAAGTCTTAACACCACCCTCACAATCAGGATCAAGGCGAAAAGGGTGGATTGCCACTGCTCTCTTCCCCAATACCCCTCATGTTGTTCATTTCTGATCTTCTCCAAAAACTTGTCCTTATCTAATTGAATTAATGTATCCAGTGCATGGTATTTGTTGTTCAGTTGCTAAGCTGTGTCTGACTCTTTTGTTACCCCATGGACTGACTACAGGCCACCAGGTTCCTCCGTCCATGAGATTTCCCAGGCAAGAATACTGGAGTGGGTTGCCATTTCCTCTTTTAGGGGATCTTCCCGACCCAGGGATCAAACCTATGTCTCCTGCATTGCAGGCAGATTCTTTACCCACTGAGCCACCAGGAAGCCTCACTGAGCATATACAGCAGTGAATAAAACAGACAAAAACTTCTACCTTCATACCAGTAGGGGGAGACAGATTACAAATTATAAATATGTAACTTATAGAAAGTATTAGAAGGTGGTATATATGGGGAAGGAAAACAAGCAGGATAAAAGAAATAAGGAGTGTTAGGGGCAGGGAGGGACGTACCCCTGGGATAATAATAAGCTATTACTAAAATCAGTGTTTATAAAAGCCAGATTTTACCTGGCCCATAAAGTGGGATTTATCTCATCCCTCTCTCCACTGCCACTGCCATGGCAACCTAGAACTATGTCAAAATGATTCTAGATGATCTACTCCCCACTGTGGAGAAGGAGGCTAAACTGGGATATCATTATGTTCTATGCAGGAAATGACATCACCATTATGCCTCTCAGTACCTCACGGGTATCAGGTAATCAGTGAAGACTAGGAAATAAGACACCAGGGCTGTTGTACACTGTTCAAATCATGGTGGGAATCTTGCCCCTAACCTGGGTTGTACAGTAAACATACTGACTTTTTTTTGATGATGCCATTTATTTATGTGGAAAGATTTTCAGAATAAAGTGCTAAGAGAAAAAAGTGAACAACAAATTAGTATGGGTATGTGTATATGTAGGTATGTAACATATTGACTTTTTAAAATAATTTGATTTATTTGGCTGTGCTGGGTCTTGGCTGTGGCATGTGGGATCTAGTCTTAGCCACTGGACCACCAGGGAGGTCCCAACATACTGACTTATGGTCTGAGCTTTTACTTTTTATGTAAGTGACATACTTTCCTTCAGGCCTAGACATATTTTTATAGTGTGGTTTGATCCCTGGCATAGTGTTTTATTTTGCATGTGTTGTGACTTTTAACAATTCTAAACAATTCTAACAAATTCTTACAATTTAAAAATTCTATTATTTTAGGATATTTAGCTAGTTCCCACATTTTTCAAGTTGATGAAATACTTATACATGTAACTTTGGACATATCTGTGGGTTTTTCCTTAAGATAACTTGCAAAAAAAGTAGAACTGTGGGCTCAGAAGTTATGCAGAGTTTTAATATCTTCGATGTAAATTACCAATTGCCCACTAGAAAGCATGAATTTAGCTTCACCTCTCCAACCATGTATGAGAACGTTCATTGTCCTATACTCTTACCATTGCTTGTGTCGTCATTCTTTTTACTTTATTAATTTGAAAGGTGGGACTCAGTATTTCAATAATGTTTTCAATTTCCCTATCTTTGATTGTAAGGTTTACTGGGATTTGTGTGTCTCCTTTTGGAAATTGTTCTCTTTTTTAATGTTTTGGCCATGTCCCAAGGCATGTGGGATCTTAGTTCCCTGACTAGGAATCGAACCCTCACTCCCTGCATGTGCAGTGCGGAGTGTTAACCCCTGGAAAACTACAGAAATCCCCAGGAAATTGTTCATTTTTTATTGCAGTGTATCACTTTCGTGTTGATAGCTAAGAGTTCTTTAGATATTAAGGGTCTCTGATTTTTTTCTGCAGTGTCATTGCAAATATTTCCCCTAGTTTAAAAACTGTGCTTTATTTTTACTTGTGGAGTTTTTTGCCTTTTTTTTTTTTTAATCTTTTTGGCTGTGCTGTGTGGCTGCAGGATCTTAGCTCCCTGACCAGGGATTGAACCCGGGCCCTCAGCAGTGAGAGCACAGTGTCTTAACCACTGTCTAGAGGTTACTCTCTATTTGTGCCAGGCAATTCCCTATTTGTGGAATTAAAAAAAATTATTTTTAACTGTTCTGAGTCTTCATTGCTATGCACAGGCTTTCTTTAGTTGCAATGTGTGGGCTTCTCACTGTGGTTGCTTCTCTGGTTGGGGAGCATGGGCTCTAGAGCATATGAGCTTCATGAGTTGTGGCTCCTGGGCTCTAGAGCACAGCCTCAGTAGTTGTGGCACACAGGCTTAGTTGTCCCATGGCATCATGTGGGATCTTGCTGGACTAGGGATTGAATCCATGTCCCCTGCATTGGCAGGCAGATTCTTTACCACTGGACCACAGGGGAAGTCCCTGTGGAATTTTTAAAAGATAGGTATTGATGTTTTGGCATCAACATCATATTTAACTTAAAAACCTTATTTAAATATATTATGGCTTTATCCTACGCTTTTTTGATAAATGCTTTCTGTACCCTCCCCTAAATACGTAAATATTCATCCAAACTGTCAATTTTCAGTCATTTTAACATTTAATTAAATAGCAGTATTCAGAATTAACTTTTGTCTATGGATTGATGTAGGACTCCTGCTTTACTTTTCCCCAAATGCTTATCTAATAGTCCCAGGACCAGCTATTAAATAATCCATCCTATTATCACAAATATAAAATGCCAAATGTATCGCATACTTATAGGTACTGTAGGAAGCTAAGCAATATGAAGTTGCTGTTTTAGAGTAAAGAAATAGTAGAATAATGGCAGTTCCATATGACTCAACCTAAAATTAACTTACATTGCCTACAAAGGTCCGTCTAGTCAAGGCTATGGTTTTTCCAGTGGTCATGTATAGATATGAGAGTTGGACTGTGAAGAAAGCTGAGCGCCAAGAATTGATGCTTTTGAACTGTGGTGCTGGAGAAGACTCTTGAGAGTCCCTTGGACTGCAAGGAGATCCAACCAGTCCATTCTAAAGGAGATCAGCCCTGGGTGTTCTTTGGAAGGAATAATGCTAAAGCTAAAACTCCAGTTACTTTGGCCACCTCATGCGAAGAGATGACTCATCAGGAAAAGACCCTGATGCTGGGAGGGATTGGGGGCAGGAGGAGAAGGGGACGACTGAGGATGAGATGGCTGGATGGCATCACCGACTCGATGGACGTGAGTTTGGGTGAACTCCGGGAGATGGTGATGGACAGGGAGGCCTGGCATGCTACAGTTCATGGGGTCGCAAAGAGTCGGACATGACTGAGCGACTGAACTGAACTGAAAGTGAAATCTCCTTTTATTAAAGGATGATGTCAAATATTTGAATAATTGAAAAAAAATCAGCTCAATTTAAAAAGATTTCAGGTGTGTATATTTTAGCTGACATGAGAGAGATGAGAGTTGAGATGAGATGAAGTTAACGGGTGGGGTTGACTCCCCAACATTTTTCTCCTAAAAATAAGAGTAAATGCTGCACACTGCACTTAAAAAAAAAATAATATTCTTTTCTCTTGTGGACTTTTGGGTCTACTTCACACCAGCTGAGCTGCCTTGCTAAGCCAAGCTCTCCTTGTAAGGTATTTCCTGCTCTCTATCTTCTCCTTGCTGGCCTCATTATTAAAAATGTGCTACTGTCAGATATAAATGATGTTTCTCACTAAGTACACTCAATAGCATTTTCCTTTCACTCTCCTTTTCCTCCAAATCTAACAATAAGCCATTGTGCTTTACTGAAAAAAGAACCCAAGCCTCTCTGAGTATTCCCAGGCTTGCAAGTTGGCATGACGGGTAGTCCGGGTGATTGATCCATAACCTTTGGGCACTCAGGCAATTACTAGCTGCCCATAAGTTTTGCTGTGCCAGCAGTGCCAATAAAAAACTTGGAGATCTAATTCTGGGTCAGCAGAGTTCTCTTTTCCTGATGTTACATGAAGTAAGATTTTCAACTATAAGAGGGAATTCTTTAGAGGACAGTAAAAATTATTTATATTTTCTCATCTAATCAGCACGAAACATGATCCTGGTGACCTCTTTTTTCTTCTTCATCCATTACTAACTTTTTTCCTACTTCCAACCTTCAACATTTCCTTTTACAGCTTTTCTATTGTACTAGGAAGAAGGGCGGAAAAATCCAAATTTCTGGTGTTCAAAGAAAAAGGAAGGGATTTCCCCAGTGCTCCAGTGGCTAAGACTCCACCCTCCCAATGCAGGGGGCCTGGGGTTCAATCCCTAGTCGGGGAACTAGATCCCACACATTGCAACTAAGAGTTCCTATGCCACAACTAAAGATCCAGCACAGCGAAATACACAAATAAATATTAAAAAAAGAAAAAGGAAAGTCAGAAATAACCCTTATAAACCAAAGTTTCAGTATGTGCATTCCCATAATTCTGGGAGTTGTCAATGATTTTTATTTTCACTAACGAGGCAAGAGCTCATGAGCTGGTCCTGTTCTGTCAGGAGATAAATATTATGAAACAAAACTGTCATTTGTCTCAGAGCTCTGTTTTCTGCAGAGGCGTATGTGTATGTGCTTGTAATAAAAAAGGGCATTTTTCTCAGCCAAGATAGAATGAGCTGTAATAGACTGATTAATAAATGGTTTATCATAAAAATCTCAGTATTGGAAAAGAACATTAAAGGTCAGATGGTTCAATCTCCTGACTACAAATATATTCATTTAAAGCATAAGGGCCAAGCTAACATGTTTTTGAAGCTGCTAGACATTATCATCATCTAATTGTATGATCTTTCTTTTCTCAAAATATTCTATGACACATATATTTTTCAATTTGGTTGTCTTTAGAATTTTATGACATTGAGAAAAACTGCAGATGTTCTAGACTAGGTTATAATACTCTTTGGAAAATGACTTTTTCCAGAAGAATAAGTGGTTTACTTTTCTGTTTAGTTTTTAGCTGTTATTTATTGGCTGCAGGAAGAGAGCCCTGTTCCTAATCTCCTTGTTGTTGATGGTTAAATTAATGGCCCTCCAAGCACCACACGTAACTGTCTGTACCTCATCAACATTAGGCTTGGTCTTGTGGCTTCTATTGGCCAATGAAACATAAGCAAGTGTGATACAAGCAGACACTAGTAAAGTGCTTGTGCCTTGGGTCTTGCCTTCTCTTTTGTTGCTTAAAATACCCAACTTCCACATGAACAAGTTCAGTCCAGTCAGCTAGAGACAAGTGGCCCAGCCAACACCAACTGCCAGACATATGAATGAGGTTATCTTAGATCATTCAGTCCCAGTTGAGCCACCAGAAACTGAAACTGCATAAGGCAAGATGAGCAGAAGAACCACATAGCTGAACTTAGCCCCAATTTCTTACCTACAGAATCATGAACAAATAATATGGCTGTTTTTTTAAGTCACTAAGTTTTATGGTGGTTTGGTTTGAAGCAATAGGTAACTGTGTACTCCTGATATATAATGGGGTCATGTATTTCTTTAGGGTTAAGTTTTCCAGTTAACGTGTAAGGGAAAAATCATGTAAAGTCAAAATTACCACTGGAAATCTCTTAGGCAGTTACCATTATAATCAAAGCAAACATTTCCCCCTCCCATCATTGAAAGAGATGGCTAATTTTCTTTTGAGCACCAGATGAAATAACTGGTTTGTGCTTGAAGCCATGCTATGTGAAACACACATTCTGTGTCTTTAAATAGTTAACTTATAATCCATTGGCTAGCCCACTGGATCATCACTAAAATCACTCTTCTTTTGCAAACACCCCTAGCTCCTTGTCTTGTCCCTCCTGTCCCTCATTTCTCTTGAGTAAATACTTAGAATGCAATTGCTGGGGCAAAGGGTAGGTATATTCACCTAGAATTTACCACCAAATTTAAGAACTCATGAGCTTTGCCAGCATCACAGGGGGCAGCTTTCTAGTGATCTTCTCTGGCACACACACCGTGGTTTATTGCTTCCCATCCTAAGCCTGGGGCATCTTAGCAAACTTCTCTGCCATCTAGTGGGCTACAGCCCACCTTCACCAACAAGGTTTGAATCTCTGAACTGATGCCCTCCTCTAAATTTTTTCCTTCTTTGGCTGTTCTTCCAAAGTGTCCTACAGGTAGTGACTGTTTCCTTCAACTGCCATTCCTGTAGAGTTAGCTTCACTCTTCTAAGTAGTTAAATCCCTTTTACTAGTTAAGATTATTTATATTAAATTTTCCCTGTTCAAACTGCTGATGGGACAAGAAGACAGGGATGTTTGAAAATTACTGATATGGTTTTTGTCTCTTAATTACATCCTGAATAATACACCCTCCTTCACCAAATCTTTTCTACTGTGCATCAAGAACATGTCCTGAAATACTCACCCTTTTCCAGTAGAAAACTGCTAGCAGCCAAACTAAGTTGCCAATATGTTTCATTTAAACAAATGCAATAGCTTTTATCTATTTTTTCTACTTTTCCATTGTCCTCCCCCCAGATCTCTGCAATCCATTCTCTACATAACAGCCACAATAAGCTTTTGATGCAAATTCAATCATATTACTATATTGCTTTAAACCCTCCAATAAGGACTTCTGGCTTTAGCTTAGAGATGTACAGACCTGGAATGAGACTCTCTCCCATTCATACAACAAGGAAAATCTGATAAAATTCCAAAATAATGACTTATCTTGAATAAATCTGAGATCTGAGGTTATAGGGCTATGTGTGTGTGCTAAGTTGCTTCAGTTGTTCTGACTCTTTGCAACCCCATGGACTATAGCCTGCCAGGCTCCTCTGTCCATGGGATTCTCCAGGCAAGAATACTGGAGTGGGTTGCCATGTCTTCCTCCACGGGATCTTCCTGACCCAGGAATCGAACCCATGTCTCCCGCACTGCAGGTGGATTCTTTATCACTGAGCAACCGGGGAAGTTCTATAGGCTTATGATATAACTCCAAATCTGAGGAAAGCCAGATTTCCTACAGGGAGATATAGGACCTGAACATCTGCTTATCTGGGGCAGATGCTGCTGGAATCCATATAAGCTGGTAAGAAGATTCAGTCAAATGTTTTTAAATTATTATTTTTAATTGGAAGATAATTGCTTTACAAAGTTGTGTTGGATTTTGCCATACAACAATGTGAATCAGCCATAAGTATACACATATCTCCTCCCTCTTGAACCTCCTTCCACACCTCCAAACCCCACCCCTCTAGGTTGTCACGGAGCACTGTGCTGAGCTCCCTGTGTTACAAAGCAACTTCCCACTAGCTATTTTACATATGGTAATGTATATGTTTCCATGTTATTCTCTCAAGTCATCCCACCCTCTCCTTTCCCACCTGCTGCGTCCATAAGTCTGTTCCCTATGTCTGCGTCTCTATTCCTGCCCTGAAAGCAGGTTCATCAGTACTTTTTTTCTAGATTCCATTCAGCCAAATGTTTTCCATGAATTGCTCAGGGCCAGGTTTGGGCTAACAACTTCATCCTTTTGCAAGATTTCCCTCCACAAACACCACAATACATTCATACAGAAGACCAAGGAGAATTCTGATACAGCTCCATCATGCTGCTGGCTGGATGGGGGGAATGCAGCCTCTATCGAAACTTTTTTCAACCCATCTTTCCTATGGCTGTGGGTTGAACAGAGTTTCAGCAGTGTCTGAAACCATCTCATCCTCTGTTGCCCCCTTCTCCTGTTGCCCTCAATCGTTTCCAGCATCAGGGTCTTTTCCAATAAGTCGGCTCTTCACATCAGGTGCCCAGAGTATTGGAGCTTCAGCATCAGTCCATCCAATGAATATTCAGCATTAATTTCCTTTAAGATTGACTGGTTCATATTTATAACTAATGGAAAAAATCAAGAGAATAATATTTTGTGATATAAAAGAATTCTACGAAATTCAAATTTTAGTCTCCGTAACTAAAATTTTATTGGAACCTGGTCACACCCATTAATTTATGTACTGTCTAGCTACAGCAGCAGAGTTGACTAGCTGTAATAAACATTGTATGTCACCTGCAAAGCCTAAAATATTTGCTGTTAGAAACAGTGTACCAGCCCCTGGGTTGAGGCTCTAGCTGGGATGAGCGGTCACTTGGGAAGTTGTCAGAAATGCAGACTCAAAACCTGTCATTCTTGGAACAAAAGCCTAAGTTTGTTGGGCGAAGAGCAATAAAAACAGTTATTTCAAGGCACGGGTGGAAATCAGTTGTAGTTAGGAAATACAGAGGAAAGAAAGAAGCTCTACTTCAGCAGGAAAGGCTTCATTTTTTTTTAAAATCTGAAAGCCAGATACTTTGTGTAGGATAGTGAATACTGAGGTGATTATTTTTATGCTTGGACATGAGCATGCCTTTCCTTCTCCTAGGCCTTTAGCATGGAGGTTTGTTTTAACCTGGTCAGGATGTAAGATTTGTTGTTGCTATGGTTACCCTTAGACCACCACAGGGTTTAAATTCCTCTAGTGATATCTTTTGTCCTATACAAAACATTTGGCTTTCAATAACAACAACAAATGAAGTATACAAAAGAGCAAGAATAAACACATTCTCAAGAGATGATGCAATCTTCAGAACCAAACTCAGGTATGACATATGTTAAAAAAAAATCAGATGAGGAATTTAAAATAATTATGACTAGTATGTTAAAGACCTGCAGCTCAATTCCAGAAAAATAAACGGCCCAATCAAAAAATGGGCCAAAGAACTAAATAGACATTTCTCCAAAGAAGACATACAGATGGCTAACAAACACATGAAAAGATGCTCAACATCACTCATTATCAGAGAAATGCAATTCAAAACCCCAATGAGGTACCATTTCACACCAGTCAGAATGGCTGCTATCCAAAAGTCTACAAGCAATAAATGCTGGAGAGGGTGTGGAGAAAAGGGAACCCTCTTACACTGTTGGTGGAAATGCAAACTAGTACAGCCACTATGGAGAACAGTGTTGAGATTCCTTAAAAAACTGGAAATAGAACTGCCTTATGACCCAGCAATCCCACTTCTGGGCATAGACACTGAGGAAACCAGAACTGAAAGAGACACGTGTGCCCCAATGTTCATTGCAGCACTGTTTATAATAGCCAGGACCTGGAAGCAACCTAGATGTCCATCAGCAGATGAATGGATAAGAAAGTTGTGGTACATATACACAATGGACTATTACTCAGCCATTAAAAAGAATACATTTGAATCAGTTCTAATGAGGTGGATGAAACTGGAGCCGATTATACAGAGTGAAGTAAGCCAGAAAGAAAAACACCAATACAGTATACTAACACATATATATGGAATTTAGAAAGATGGCAATGATGACCCTGCATGCAAGACAGCAAAAAAGACACAGATGTGTAGAGTGGACTTTTGGACTCAGAGGGAGAGGGAGAGGGAGAGGGTGGGATGATTTGGAAGAATGGCATTAAAACATGTATACTATCATGTAAGAATCGAATCACCAGTCTATGTCCGATGCAGGATACAGCATGCTTGGGGCTGGTGCACGGGGATGACCCAGAGGGATGTTGTGGGGAGGGAGGTGGGAGGGGGGTTCATGTTTGGGAACGCATGTACACCCGTGGTGGATTCATGTCAATGTATGGCAAAACCAATACAGTATTGTAAAGTAAAATAAAGTAAAAATAAAAATTAAAAAAAAAAAGAAAGTTGTGGTACATATACACAATGGACTATTACTCAGCCAATAAAAAGAATACATTTGAATCAGTTCTAATGAGGTGGATGAAACTGGAGCCAATTATACAGAGTGAAGTAAGCCAGAAAGAAAAACACCAATACAGTATACTAACACATATATATGGAATTTAGAAAGATGGTAACCATAACCCTGTATGTGAGACAGCAAAAGAGACACAGATGTACAGAACAGTCTTTTGGACTCTGTGGGAGAGGGAGAGGGTGGGATGATTTAGGAGAATGGCATTGAAACATGTATAGTATCATATAAGAAACGAATCGCCAGTCTAGGTTCGATGCAGGATACAGGATGCTTGGGGCTGGTGCACTGGGATGACTCAGAGAGATGGAATGGGGAGGGAGGTGGGAGGGGGGTTCAGGAGTGGGAACACGTGTACACCCGTGGCGGATTCATGTTGATGTATGGCAAAACCAATACAGTATTGTAAAGTAAAAGTAAAGTTAAAAAAAAAATAAAAAAAAACTTTAAAAAAGAAAAAAAAGGAAATAACTAAAAAAAAATAACAAAACTTTCTCTAAAAATCTGCCCTCTTCCCCTAATTTGGAAACTTTAGCTGAACAAATTACCTGGGCTAGACCTGTGAGGATGGTTTCAAAGTATTACCCACAGTATCGGGTCTGGAACTGTAACTTTGGTGACTGTCTTGATAATTATATTTGTTGTTTACCATTGCCTTTCTATAAGGTTGGTTAATACTAACCAAACTCATTTGGTCAAGAGCCTTTTTACAAATATAATAAAATAGGGGGAACTGTCAGGAAGCATTTAACAGGAGGCTTCCTGTGTGCTGTTTTGGATCTGTCAGGACTTCTCTGTTCTTTAATAATTCCTGAATACTCAGGAATTGGGGCTGAGGAATCCAGGCATTTCCTTCATTAGTTTTTCTATATGGTGATAAGCACCCTCTTCCTTCTTGTGAACCATACGGTAAAAGTGATTGTTTACAACTCTCTCTCTCTCTTTAATATAAGGGGCTTCCCTGGTGGTGCAGAGGTTAAAGCATTTGCCTGCAATGTGGGAGACCTGGGTTTGATCCCTGGGTCGGGAAGATCCCCTGGAGAAGGAAATGGCAACCCACTCCAGTATTCTTGCCTGGAGAATCCCATGAATTGAGGAGCTTGGTGGGCTACAGTCCACGGGTCGCAAAGAATCGGACATGACTGAGTGACTTCACTTCACTTCACTTCACTTCACTCTCTTTAATATGGATCGCCTATGTTTTGTAAGTATGGAATTTTAATGTTTATCTTTGCTGAGAATAACTACAGTATATATGCCCACACCATGTTGATTAAAACACCTTTGCTCCATCAAAAAAATTAAAAAAAAAAAGACTGTAATGGAAAAAGTAGGCAACATTTCAACAGAATATTATAAGGAAGAAACGTGTGGACATGGTAGAAATAAAAATAAAACAAACCTCCAATGACTTTCTTTCTTTTTTTTTTTGTGAAATCAGAATAGTTCACTTTATTTATTTTTTTTCCTGATTCAGCCATTTTTAAAAATTTTTATTTTTACTTTATTTTACTTTACAATACTGTATTGGTTTTGCCATCCAATGACTTTCTATTGTACTTAGAATAAAATCCAAACTCCTACACAATCTTCATGATCAGGCCTTAGCTGATTTCTTTATCCCCATCTTGTACGACTTTCTCCATTGGTCCCTGACCAACCATATATATCCAAAGAACTGATGCTTTCAAGCTGTGGTGCAAGAGAAGACTCTTGAGAGTCCCTAGGACTGCAAGGAGATCAAACGATTCCCTAAAGGAAATCAATCCTGAATATTCATTGGAAGGACTGATGCTGAAGCTGAAGCTCTAATACTTTGGCCACCTGATGTGAAGAGTCGACTCACTGGAAAAGACCCTGATGCTGGGAAAGATTGAGGGAAAGAAGAGAAGGGGTTAACAGAGGATGAGATGGTTGGATGGCATCAATGACTCAATGGACATGAGTTTGAGCAAACTCAGGGAGATAGTGAAGGACAGGGAAGCCTGGTGTGTTGCAGTTCATGGGGTAGCAAAGAGTTGGACACAACTGAGTGACTGAATAACAACAAGAGAGGGTGTGGAGAAAACAGAACCCTCCTACACTGTTGGTGGGAATGTAAATTGATATAGCTACTATGGAAAATAGTATGGAGGTTCTTTAGTAAACTAAACATAGAATTACTATATGATCTAGCAATCCCACTCCTGGGCATACATTTGGGACAAAACTGTAATTCAAAAAGATACATGCACCCTATGTTCATAGAAGCACTATTTGTAACAGCCACAATATGGAAATAATGTAAATGTGCATTGGCAGAGGAATGGATAAAGATGTGGTATATATATACCCAATGGAATACTAAAAGTGAAGTGAAAGTGAAAGTCACTCAGTTGTGCCCGACTCTTTGCGACCCCATGGACTATACACAGTCCATGGCATTCTCCAGGCCAGAACACTGGAGTGGGTAGCCTTTCTCTTCTCCAGGGGATCTTCCCAACCCAGGGACTGAATCCGGGTCTCCCGCATTGCAGGCAGATTCTTGATGGAATGACTACTCAGCCATAAAAAGAATGAAATAATGCCATTTGCAGCAACATAGCTGCAACTAAAGATTATCATACTATCATACAGTGACACCAGACCCACAGGTGACGCTGGTTATGTCGAGTTAATCAGAAGCTCAGACTAGTAGCTACATCTCTGATTAAGGGAGAAAAAGGAGGTAGGGGGAGTAAGTAAACTTAGGCGACACAGTCTCTTTGAACTGAATTTTCAAAACATGGGGTACACAGGAAGGGTGCTGGAGGGGGGTACAAATAACATGGGAAGTCTTGAGCACCAAACAGACTGGGAGACACAGCACTAGAAGTTAGGTAATACTGGCTCCAGCTCTAGATCCAACCTGCTCCCCTGAAGGTGCAGTGACACTCAGGCAGCTGAGTATCCAGACCTCCACAGGGGAGGCACAGGGGAGGACCAGCTCAGGAGGGGAGGAGGGCAGCCCACGAAAGCAGTGGGGTCATCTGCAGCCTGCTGCTGTCCTTGAGAAGGAAGGCACTGTCACTGTCACCCCGTGGTCTTGGCCTAAGCGCTGGCAGGCAGGGCAGCTGGGACACCTGAAAGCACCTGTGATGTGCCTGGGTTCCCCATCCAGAGACTGAGCCCCAGACTCATCTGCCTCCCACAGGCTGCAAGCAAGTCTCTGGGCTCCCTACACATGCTGTATAATATCACCTATACGTGGAATCTAAAATATGGCACAAATAAGCCTATCTATAAAACAGAAAAAGACTCACAGATAATGATGACAAAACTAAGGTTGCCAAGTAGGGGAGGGAGAGGGATGAAGCGAGAGTTTGGGGTTAGTAGATGCAAACTATTACATTCAGAATGAATAAATGACAAGGTCCTACACTATAGCTCAGGGCCTTACATTCAATCTCCTGGGATAATCCATTATGAAAAAAGAACATAAAAAAGATATATGTATGTGTGTGGCCGAGTCACTTTGCTATACCTCAAAAGTTAGTACAACATTGTAACTCAACAATACTTCAAATAAATAAATTAAATGCCCATACTAACCAAAGCAACCTACAGATTCAATGCACTCCTCATCAAAATTCCAATGTCACTTTTCACAGAAACAGAATAAACATCCCTAAAATTTGTATGGAATCACAGAAGACTCTAAATAGCTAAAGTAATTTTGAGAAAGAAGAACAAAACCAGAGGCATTATGTGCCCTGAATTCAAACTATATTTCAAAGCTATAGTAATCAAAAAATATTGCCCTCAAAAGATATACATATAGTATTGGCTTATAAAGATACACATAGAATGGCCATTATAAAAAATTCTACAAATAATTAATGCTGGAGAGGATGTAGAGAAGAGGGAACTATCCTACACTGTTGCTGAGAATGTAAACTGGTGCAGCCACTATAGAGAAAAGTACGGAGGTTTCTTAAACAAAAAATAGAGCTACCATATGATCCAGTAATCCCAGTCTTGGGCATATATTTGAAGAAAACCATAATTTGAAAAGATATACATACCCCAATGTTCACTGCAGCATTATTTACAATAGCCAAGACACGGAAGCAACCTGAATGTCCACAGACGGAGGAATGGATAAAGAACATATGGTACATATACACAATGGAATATTACTCAGCCATAAAAATGAAATAGTGCCATTTGAAGCAACATGGATGGACTTAGGTTCTTCATACTGAGTAAAGTGAGACAGAGAAAGACAAATTTCATATGCTATCACTTATATCTGGAACTTAAAAAATGGTACAAGTGGAGTCACAGATATAGAAAGCAAACTTATGGTCACCAAGTGGGAAATGGGGGGAGAGGGATAAATTAGGAGATTGAGATTGACATATACACTATTATATAAAAAGTAGATAACATTTATAAATGTTATTATATATAAAGTAGATACTACTGTATGGCACAGGGAACTCTACTCAATACTCTATAATGACCTATATGGGAATAAAATCTAAAAAAGATTGGATATATATATATAACTGATTCACTTTGCTGTAACTAACACATTGTAAATTAACTATACTCCAATAAAAATTAACTTTAAAAATACATAATAAATAAATAAATGATTCAAATGAACTTATTTCAAAACAGAAACAGACTTCCAGACTTTGAAAACAAACTTATGGTTACCAAATTGGACAGGTGAGGGGAAGGATAAATTAGAACTCTGGGATTGGTTTTTCTAGTAGTCATGTATGGATGTGAGAGTTGGACTGTGAAGAAAGCTGAGCACTGAAGAATTGATGCTTCTGAAATGTGGTGTTGGAGAAGACCCTTGAGAGTCCCTTGGACTGCAAGGAGATCCAACCAGTAGAGATCAGTCCTGGGTGTTCTTTGGAAGGAATGATGCTAAAGCTGAAACTCCAGTACTTTGGACACCTCATGTGAAGAGTTGACTCATTGGAAAAGACTCTGATGCTGGGAGGGATTGGGGGCAGGAGGAGAAGGGGACGACAGAGGATGAGATGGCTGGATGGCATCACGGACTCGATGGACGCGAGTCTGAGTGAACTCCAGGAGTTGGTGATGGACAGGGAGGCCTGGAGTGCTGCGATTCATGGGGTCACAAAGAGTCGGACACGACTGAGTGACTGAACTGAACTGTATAGCACAGGGAACTCTACTCAATATTCTTTAATAACTTACATGAGAAACAAATCTGAAAAAGAATGGATCTATGTATTATGTGTAACAAAATCACTTACCTGTATACCTGAAACTAACAACATTATAAATTAACTGTGATATAAAATTAAATTTAAAATAACACACATATCAGTGGAGAAGAATGGAGAGCCCAGAAATAAACTCACATATATATGGTCAATTAATTTATAATAAAGGAGCCAAGGATATACCATGGGAAAAGGACAGTCTCCTTAATAAATGATAGTGGAAAACTGGAAAAATGCATTCAGAAGAATGGAACTGGCCGAATATCTTACACCATACACAAAACCCAAATCAAAATGGATTAAAGACCTGAATGTAAGACCTGAAACCATAAAACAACTAGAAGAAAACAGAGAGTGTAAACTACCTGACATTCCATTGGCAATGATTTTTTGAAGTTTACACCAAAAGCACAATCAACAAAAGCAAAAATAAATAAATGGAAATACATCACACTAAAAAGCTTCTGCACAGCAAGAGAAACGATCAACAAAGGGAATAAGTAACCTACAGAAAGGGAGAAATATTTGCTAAATCATATAACTGACAAATGATTAATATTCAAAACATACAAAGGACTTAACAGCAAAAAAGAAAATCCAGTTTTAAAATGGGCAGATATGAACAGACATTTTTCCAAATAAGACATTTTTCCAAATAAACCATTTTCCATTTTCATTGCTAAAGGGTACACAAAAAGAAGCTGAACATCACTAATGATCAGGAAAATACAAATCAAAACCACAATGAGATTACCATCTCATACCTGCTAGAATGACTCTTATCAATAAGATAAAAAGAAAGCTGAGCACCAAAGAATTGATGCTTTTGAACTGTGGTGTTAGAGAAGACTCTTGAGAGTCCCTTGGACTGCAAGGAGATCCAGCCAGTCCATTCTGAATGAGATCAGTCCTGGGTGTTCATTCAAAGGACTGATGTTGAAGCTGAAACTCCAATACTCTGGCCACCTGATATGAAGAGTTGACTCATTGGAAAAGACTCTGATGCTGGGAGAGATTGGGGGCAGGAGGAGAAGGGGACGACCGAGGATGAGATGGCTGGATGGCATCACTGACTCAATGGACGCGAGTCTGAGTGAACTCCGGGAATTGGTGATGGACAGGGAGGCCTGGTGTGCTGCGATTCATGGGGTTGCAAAGAGTCGGACACGACTGAGTGACTGAACTGAACTGAACTATCAATAAGACAAGTAGTTAGGCTGGGTCGGGAAGAGAGCAATGCCTGGAGGCTGTTCTTCGGGGGAGGGTGTGTAGAAGAGGTAGCAGCGGTCTGCCAGGATGAATCCTACCCACCTTGCTGCTGGCAGGAACCTTGGCCTCCTTTAGGAAGAGTGGTTGTGGCAGCAGCACCTGGGGTCTGATCCTGATGACTACATCCCAGCTCATCCTTTCCTGGCCCCTCAACCTGGACCTGCAGTCACTCCCTCCAAAACAGGGCAGTGAACTGGGTATCCATGGGCCACATGTTCTCTGAAACATTCTGACACCGTATACTATATGAACCGAGTCCAGTTTTCTGTTCATTTGAAATCACATTTGTGTAAGTATACATTTTTGATTGCAACCTAAAGCTCATCTCTCCAATTTGCAAATATTCAAATGGCCACAGTTTAAGCATTTTAAACACACACAAATTATTCCTAAACTCAACTGAAGTATTAAAACCATGAGTTAGGTCTACTTCCCCATTTCCCTGTTGTAGTCTAAACTCTCTAGGCTTTCAAAGACCTACTTGGGAAGGCAGAGCTTCTCAGTGGTGTACTCCTCACGTGTTGCAGGAATGGTAAAGTCAACACTGCAGTCCTGGGGAGGGCTGGATAGACCTGGAACCTTTAACCTCCTGCAGTCGCCTGAGGATGCCCTACAATAAAAAAATCAATTTCTCTGAATACTGTAGCAAATTCAATAGACTTTTAAAAAATGGTCTGCATAAAAAAAATCTTTTAAAAAAATTTATTTGTCTGCCAGTATGTGAAAATAGTTGGGAAGCGCTGCATGGAGAGAATACTTTAACCATCATGAGAGCTGGGGTTACTGGTTCAGCTCATGTCCATACTATAACTAAACATCCTAGGTGGATTTACTTGGTGGTCCACTACTTAACAGTCTACCTGCCAATGCAGTGGACATGGGTTTGATCCCTGGTCTGGGAAGATCCCACATGCTGTGGAGCGACTAAGCCTGTGCACCACAGCTACTGAGCCTGTGCTCTGGAGCCCAGGAGATGCAACTACTGAGCCCGCACGCCTAGAGCCCATGCTCGACAAGAGAAGCCACTGCAATGAGAAGCCCAACAAAGACCCAACACAGCCATAAACAAATTAATTTTAAAATATAAGCATTTTAGGCATATTGATCATTTTCATCATCGTTAAGGAATCTGTGGCTAAGATGGGTCACTTTTATGCTACAGGAGGAGAAATATTCCATGCCTTTTCACAGTCAACATGACAACAGGGGGACCGCAAGCCATATAGGAGGTTTTTGCATATGCTCTTCACACACTGTGCTCCTGGGTTACACTCACCCCTTAACCTGTGTAGGTAACTGCCAGGAGTCCCTACACCAGGGCTCTCGTGATCCTAGTTCACGGCCCTCACTTATGGTTTATGTCTGTTGTCTTAAGTATTAAAACATCTCTTCAATCTCAAAACTGCCCTGGTTAGCAGAATAAATTACCTGTTCATCCTGCATCGGTAGGTTGCATTTCACTTGCTTCCACCACAAGTGTTTCTCTATAGAGATACTGATAGTCTTTGCATTGGGATAATTCTGCACTGTGCACGACTCTCCCCCATTCTGTAGTTCTCCCAGTCACTGTGAAAAGAAAGCCACCTCCACACACCTCCCAAGGCCTCCTAGGGAAGCAGCAGAGAATGCCTGCTTCTCTTTCCAGCCTGGATACAGGCGGCTGTATTCTTGTCACATTTTCTCAAACTGGCAGGCTCCGGCTCTAAGCAATATTTTAATAGCATTATTTCTTGCATACTTTTCCTATTTTGTCCAACCCTCTCGTCACTTCTCTAAAGTAACTTAATAACACCACCCTCGATGAAAACATGAACCATTTGACAAAAAACAAAGAGACATTTTTCAAGAGTTGAGAAAGAAGCCAACTCCATTTCTGTGCATTCATTTCAATGTAACGTCTGACCTCTTAGTGTGGTTTCAACTTAAAGATGCTTCTAGTAGATACTGCAGTGCACCAGCCACATCCCCTCTTGTCTTCAGGGCCAGGTCATCCTCACCTCAGCTTCTCAGAATAGAAGCTGCTGCTGGCTCAGAGCTCTGACACTCTCTGGGTGATGCCTGCAGCTACCAGGAGCTCTCTTGGTAATACCACGTCTCATGGGGGAAGAGCCTGGGCCAATAACTGGCTGATGTAATGATACAAAGACTCGGCTCCCCTTACCTCCATTTGGGATAGTTGTGAAGGGCCAACCCAGCTCCAGAGCACCCTGTGGGACCCACTAAAGCCTTAGAAGCAAGCATATCACAGCTCCACTTCTCTGTCCCGCCCACCTTCCTGAGTTCCTTCAGGTGTATCGCCCAGGAGCATGCCCTAGCAAACCTGCATGTGAGCAGTCCCCATAAACCTTCTGCTAATGAGCCGTCCAGTTTTTGTCATGGTTTTTCCAGTAGTCATGTATGAAAGTGAGAGTTGGACCATAAAGAAGACTGGGCATCGAGGAATTGATGCTTTTGAACTGTGGTGTTGGAGAAGACTCTTGAGAGTCCCTTGGACTGCAAGGAGATCAAACCAGTCAATCTTAAAGGAAATCAACTCTGAATATTCATTGGAAGGACTGATGCTGAAGCTGAAACTCCAATATTTTGGCCACCTGATGCAAAGAACTGACTCATTGGAAAAGACCCTGATGCTGGGGAAGATTGAAGGCAGGAGGAGAAGGGGATGACAGAGGATGAGATGGTTGGATGGCATCATGGACTCAATGAATATGAGTTTCAGGAAGCTCTGGGAAATGGTGAAGGACAGGGAAGCCTGATGTGCTGCAGTCCATGGGGTCGCAAAGAGTCGGACACGACTGAGAGACTGAACAAAATACAAACAAATGAGCTGTTCATCTCCAGAGAACACTCCATCTCAAAGGCTCTTTCCAGGGAGCCTTGTCTACAACATTGCTGTTAGTTTCCTTGGAAAGTAGAGTTGCAAAAGAAGAGAAGAGCAAGCAAAGCCATTCTACCTTCCTCCCCATCTTGCTGCCTACTCCGGCCAGGCTGTCCGTTCATCACCTTCTAGCCATCAGCTCAGGCTTTTTCACTTACGGCTGCCTTCTTACCCTCTGAAGTTTCATCTGTCTGGAAGTGTTCTGCTCATCTTTATCTCTTCCTTCCTTAATACTTAGCTGAACAGCCCTTTCTTCAAAGTTCTCTAACTTTTTTTGTGGAAGTTAGATGCTTCCACAAAATGCCTGTGTGTGATGTGTAGGTATGCATGCTTACATTTTAACAAGTAGTCCATTCCCCTGTGGCATGTCCCAACACTCACTTATTGAGCCTGTTTGTTTTTGTTTTTTAACCACACCACAGGGCACATGGGATCTTAGTTCCCTGACCAGGGATTGAACCTGTGCCCCCTACAGTGGAAGCATGGGGTCCACTGGTTAAACTGGCTTGCCAGGGAAGTACTGAGCCTCTTATCTTTACTGTGGATGCTGGCTTGGTGACTGCCTTCAGCCTCAGGGCTATAAATACCCTCAACAGGATGACGAGTCCAGGACTTATATCTCTAGCCAGAACTTCAGCCATGAACTCTGTATGTGGACTTCCAGCGGCCTCCAACACTTCTCTACTTGGAGGTCTAACGGTCTTCTCTGACTTAACATGTCTAAAACTGCGCTCCTGCTCTACCACCACGGCCCTGCCATGCCTCACATCATTCTCTACCCTAGTCAATAATGGCAGCGCCATCCTTCCATTGGTTCAGGCCAAAATCCACGAAGTCATCCTTGACTCCTTTTCTTTCATCCTCACATCCATCCCATAAGCAAATTCTATTGCTCCTCCCTTCAAAATGTATCTAGAATCTGGTCATTCTCCCCCATCTCTGCTTCCACTGTTTCTGTTGGAGATGTCATGATGCTGCTGCTGAATCACGACACTAGCTTTCAACTTCTCCCCCAGCTCACCCGTCTTGCCTCCTTTGTTCCACCCTCGACACAGGGTTATCCTGTTAAGGCATAATCAGATGTGGGCCGTGCTTGCCTGAAAACCCACAATGGCCCCTTTGTTCCAGAGTAAAAGCCAGTATCCCTCTAGTGGCCTTACAAGTTTCTACACCTTCTGACTCAAACTTCTCTGTCTTCCTCCCTGCTCCTCTCCCCTTGTTCACCCCACTCCATCCAGTTACTCTCACAGCCTTGCTGTTTCTCAGGTATAGCAGCCAGTTCTGACCTCAAAGCCTCCATGTTTGCTGTTTCCTCTGCCCCATGTGCCCTACCCTAGATACCTGTTTGGCTGGCCTCTTCACGTCCTTGAGGGCTTTCCTCAGAGTACACCTTCCTGAAACAAATCTTCAGGTCCAAGATGGGGTTGCTCCCGCCTGGGGTGCCACATTAGCCAACCAAAACTTAGATCACTGTGTCTGTAAATGCACTGCTGGACCAGAAACACAGTCCAGCTGGCCAGCCAACCCCCAAATGCCAAGCCAACTTTGGGCTCCTATACTTATTTCTTTGCTCTTTATCCTGTAAAAGCTTCTGCCTTCTGTCTCATTTTGTGTTTATCTGGGCTCCGGGAAACAGACTGCCCACTTCATGAAGTGTTAAAGTTTGTTTGTATCACCTAAATTATCTTTTCTTTCCTAAGAATTTTGTTTTTGATGTGGATCATTTTTAAAGTCTTCACTGAATTTGCTACAACAGTGCTTCTGTTTTGTTTTGGTTTTCTTTTGGCTACAAGGCATGTGGGATATTAGTTCCCCAACCAGGGATTGAACCCACACCCCCCTGCATTAGAAGGTGAAGTATTAACTACTAGATAACTCAGGAAGTCCCTAAATTATCTTCTTTAATCATTTTTGACAACCTTCTCAATCCAACCTATCCTGGCCACTATTAGAATTCCAACCCCAAATACTATCTTTCTCTTTCCCCACTTTATTTTTCTACATCACGTAGCCGGCGTATGATGATTATTTACTCCTCTATTGTCTGTATTTTCTATCTCCCCCAGCTGGAAGGTAAAGTTTGTGAGGGATTTGTATCAGTTTTGTTCACTGTGATACCCCAGAGCACCCAGAAGTCCTGACATGTAGAATGTGCTCCAAGAGAATAAACAAACTTGGGAGGAGAGAAGGACACAGGGAAGCGACATTTAGGGATGTCAGATACTAGCTTTTCTTTGCTGGTCATTTGCCATGTTCTTGTTATGGACTGGTGCTCAGATGAAACAGACGGCCCAGTTCCAGCAGAGGGTCAGAGGCATGACTGCTTTGGAAATAAGATCCTAAAAGAAATGGACAAGGGAGCTGGAATGTGATACAAAAGGGGGAAAAACACCTAATAGGGGTGATGTAACATTTATGTTGAAGAGGATGACCAGCTGTTCTCTAGCTCTATTGAGGAAAGAACAGCAGCAACAACAGAGTTAAAACTGTAGCTTGGAGAACTTAGTATGGTATCTGGGGAAGAATTCAAGAACAACCACTCTGGCTAAATACCTAAATACTGGGTGTGGTGCATTCATCTTCCTCTGAAGTATTTATAGGAAAACAGATGCCCCTTCAAGTCTGGTCTTATCTGACAGCAAACAAGAGTGTAAAGTGGCTTCATAACCTTCCTTTCCTCTGACCCTCTGGCTTCTTCACTGCCTTATTGGGCTCCATGTCTAAGCCTGGCCTTTGTTACATATTATAGGACATTCCATCTCAAGTCACAGAAGGGTTAGTACGCTATTGACCCTTCTGGCTTTTTTCTCCCCTCAAACACAGGTAAATGTTTGCACCTTTAAATAATGTTAAATTGTTCCTTACATCTTTCCTCAGCCTTTCCTGCCTTCCACCATACTTCTCTTGAAAACATTTTAGTATCCTAACACTGTATAAAATACCCAGATGTAGTTATATAAAACCTGACTTATTTATATACATGCTACATATAACAAGTAAACATTCTGCTGCTGCTGCTGCTAAGTCACTTCAGTCGTGTCTGACTCTGTGCGACCCCATAGACGGCAGCCCACCAGGCTCCCCCATCCCTGGGATTCTCCAGGCAAGAACACTGGAGTGGGTTGCCATTTCCTTCTCCAATGCATGAAAGTGAAGTCGCTCAGTCGTTTCCGACTCTTAGCAACCCCATGGACTGCAGCCCACCAGGCTCCTCCGTCCATGGGATTTTCCAGGCAAGAGTACTGGAGTGGGGTGCCATTGCCTTCTCCAAGTGAATACTCTAACTATTTATAAATTAGGTATTTAATTGTTTATTTTAAGGGACTTTTCTATTTCTCTCCTTTTTTGGCTTCACCATGCTGGGTGGGGAACTCCACTAACCATGGATGGAACCCATGCTGGCTGAAGTCGAAGCGTGGAGTCTTAACCACTGGACCACCAGGGAAGTCCTTAAGGGACTTTTAAGACTCTACAAGCACACTGCTGCTGCTGCTGCTACTGCTGCTACTGCTGCTAAGTCATTTCCATCATGTCTGACTCTGTGCGACCCCATAGACGGCAGCCCACCAGGCTCCCCGGTCCCGGGGATTCTCCAGGCAAGAACACTGGAGTGGGTTGCCATTTCCTTCTCCAATGCATGAAAGTGAGAAGTGAAAGTAAAGTCGCTTAGTCGTGCCCAACTCTTAGTGACGCCACGGACTGCAGCCTACCAGGCTCCTCCGTCCATGGGATTTTCCAGGCAAGAGTACTGGAGTGGGGTGCCATTGCCTTCTCCAAAGACTAAACAATTGTATCAATATTCATAAAATAAGTATTTACTGGGTGTCTACTTCAGGCCGAGCACTTAGAAGTTAAAAGGTGGTTGCCGTGTGACCTCTTGTACCTCACAGTCTACTAGAGGAGCCAGGTGAGAAATAATTGCCATATATCATGAGACAGCCTCACGCAAGCTAAAGTGGTAGCACAAGGAGGGTGTACCAAGCAAATATTGGGGAATCCAGCAACATTTCATAGAGAAGACTCATAAAATCGATCAAATCATTACATTTGCAAGCTCTAGGCATGTATTTTATTCGGAAAAGACCTTTTCAATTAATCTGATTTTCAGAGTAAATTAGTGTTCCCTGCAGTGTATGATGGTCATGAAAAGATCCTGTGTGGAACTGGCAGCCAGATGTCTAACAGAGTGACATGCAGTCCAAGGATTATAACTGCCAATTAAAAATTCCATATTTCTGGGCACATTTAGCAAAGATTATTTAACAGACAAGCATGACTACAAGCAGCTTGAATCCATCAACGACCCCATCTGAATACCAACCAAAAAAGAGCACTGCTGGGCAACAAAACACACACTGTAGGTCCCAATTAATTTTCGGTTTGATTTCATCCTTATATAAATAAGTCAATAAATTAAATACATAATATATTCATGCATTTGATAAGATTTGTATGACCTACCTTTTATCAAAAATGCAGTGTATTTGGAGCTTTCTATTAAACACAGCACATTTGCAAACTCAAAAAATTAAGCAGAGAAGAAATGAAAGATTCATATTCATAGCAAGAATTGTTATGCTAATTATGAGTTATTTGTGCTCTGTACTATTTTTTGCTTTCTACTGAATAGGCATTATCTTACTCCATGTTTCTCTCTCAAATCATTTGGAAAATACAAATGAAGAAGCTGAATAATGAGATAAGCTTTGACATCTGCATCCTCAAGTGTCAAATTAAAGTGACCATGTAAGACCTGCCCAACTCAAAAACAAGGAGAGTTACAAAAGTTTCTTTGAAAGATGATGCAGTCAGGGGAAGCTAGGTTGGCTGAAATAACAAATAGACCCTATAATCCCAGCTGCTAAACTCAACAAAGATTTGTTTTTAGTTCACACCACAGTTCAGGGACCAGGCTCTTCCCATCGTGCAACTCTACCATTTCAGAAGTTTCTGTGAGTTCAGCCGCATGAACCAGAGAAAGAAAATATGTAGAAGATACATTTGTGAAAGGCACAGATGATTTCCACTCATATTTCCATCAGCCAGAATTCAGTCACAATTTCCCAACCTAACTGGAAGGATGGCTAAGAAACACAGTTGCTCTGAGAGCCCAGGAAAAGGAAATGTATTGGTGAACATCTAGCCAGTATTTGACGCACAGAAAAAGAACCTAAAACACACACACTTATACAATATTATATATTATGATTAGATTCCTAAGTTAACCCATCCAAAATGCAACTGAAGCACATTACTAATACAGCAAGACCTCAGTGACTTAAATATCACCTCTCACCATCTTGTTTACTAGGACCAAGGTTGAAAACTCATGAACTGTTGGAAGAGAGGTTCCGCATTCTATACACTCATTCATCTTTCATTCAGCAAACATTTATTTTACCTACTTACAGTAAGTACTGGGACTTCCCAGGTGGCGCTAGTGGTGAAGAATCTGCCTGCCAATGCAGGAGATGTAAGAGACTTAAGAGATGCGGGTTCGATCCCTGTGTCAGGAAGATCCCCTGGAGAAGGAGGTGACAACCCACTCCAGTATTCTTGCCTGGGAAATCCCATGGACAGAGGAGCCTTCAGTTCATGGCAGACTTCAGCTCACAGGGTCGCAAAAGAGTAAGACACACCTTAGTGACTAAACAAGAACAATGACGACCAGTTGAGTACTTTTGAAAGGCCACTTGGATTATCTTGTGCATAAAAAAAGGAACTATCAGGGCATGGAGAGTGGGCTGTAGCTACCACATAGCCGCCACTCTTTTGTCATTAAGGACATTCCATTGACTTGAACGTTTTGATATGGGGTAATTTTGAGGTAGTATAAAGTGCAAATCCCAAGACATTCTCTTTCCATTTTCAGAAAGAAAACTGCTTTGTTGTTTTTTTCCTTCTGACTCTATGCTCACTGTGAAATATTTAGACAATACAAGGAAGTATAAAGGAAAAGCAAAGACCATCCATAATCTAGTGTCTAGTGAAAATTGCTGTTGTTATATTCGGGTACACATTTCCATAACTTTCCCCATGCATCCTTTTTCTAATAGAAATGTATTATTACCATAAATGCAGGTATAACCTGCTTTCTTTGTCTAACAATATATTCTGAACATTTCCCCAAACTGGTAGCATAGTTAGGTATTGTAATTTTTAATGGCCATAGTGTGTTCCATTGGGTGGATGCTCCACAAGACAGTGCAGGGTAGTGACCGAGAGTGCAAGCTCTACATTTAAATTGTCTGGATTCTGATCCTGGCTCTCAGGCAAGGGTTAGCAAACCCTTTTTTCTGTAAAGTGTTAGTCACTCAGTCGTGCCCGACTCTTTCTGACCCCATGGATTGTAGCTCGCCAGGTTCCTCTGTCCATGGAGTTCTCCAGGCAAGAATACTGGAGATTACTATTTCCCTTTCCAGGGGATCTGCCTGGCCCAGGGATCAAACCTGGGTCTCCTGCATTGCAGGCAGATTATTTACCAGAGCCTGATCCTATAAAAGGTCAAATAAATATTTTAGGCTTTGAGGGCTGTATTAGGATTCTCCAGAGGAAGAGAACCAACAGGATATACAGATATAGAGATCTTTCTATACAGATTTAGATAGATAATCTCTATATCTAACTAGGTAAATCCATATATATGTATCTATATCTAGATACCTATAACTATGTATCTATAGATATCTATATCATCTATATCTACCTATATCTATATCTATGTATATCTATATTGATCATCTATATCTATCATCTACCTATCTATAGACTACATCATGTGAAATGCCAGGCTTGATACATAATAAGTTAGAATTAAGATTGCTTGGAGAAATATCAACAACCTCACATATGCAGATGATACTACTCTAATTGCAGAAAGTGAAAAGGAACTAAAGAGCCTCTTGAAGGTGAAAGAGGAGGGTGAAAAAGCTGCCTTGAAACTCAACATTCAAAAAAACTAAGATCATGGCATCTGGTTCCATCACTTCATGGCAAATAGATGGGGGAAAAGTCGAAACAGTGGCAGATTTTACTTTCTTGGGCTCCAAAATCACTGGGGACAGTGACTGTACCAACAAAATTAAAAGAGACTTGCTCCTTGGCAGAAAAACTATGACAAACCTAGACAGTGTATTAAAAAGCAGAGACATCACTTTGCCTACAAAGGTCCATATAGTCAAAGCTATGGTTTTTCCAGTAGTCATGTATGGATATGAGAGTTGGACTATAAAGAAAGCTGAGCACTGAAGAATTGATGCTTTTGAACAGTGGTGCTGGAGAAGACTCTTGAGAGTCCCTTGGACTGCAAGGAGATCCAACCAGCCTAAAGGAAATCAGTCCTGAATATTCATTGGAAGGATGATGCTGAAGCTGAAGCTCCAATACTTTGGCCACCTGATGTGAATAACTAAGTCATTGGAAAAGACCCTGATGCTGGGAAAGATTGAAGGCAGGAGGAGAAGGAGACAACGGAGGATGAGATGGTTGGATGGCATCACTGACTCGATGGACATGCGTTTGAGCAAGATCAGGGAGATTGTGAAGGACAGGGAAGCCTGGTGTGCTGCAGTCCATGGGGTTGTAAAGAGGCAGACACGACTAAGCAACTGAACAATAACTATCTACCTATCTGTGTGTGAGAGAGAAGTATTTTCAAGAATTGGCTCACACAGTTATGAAGCCTGGCAAGTTTAGAATCTGTAGGGTGGGTCAGCATGCTGGAGATCCACAGAAGAGTTGTACTTCAAGTCTAAAGGCAGTGTGCTGGCAGAATTCCCTCTTCCTCCAAGGATGTCAGTCTTCTTCTATGAACTGACTGGCTGAGACCTACTCATTCTCTAGAAGGTAATCTGCTTTGTTGAACTCTACTGATAAAAATGTTAATCTCATCTAAAAAATACCTTCACAGAAACATCTAGAATAAAGTCTGACCAAATATACTGGTTCCATGGCTCAGTCAAGTTGACATATACAATTAGCCATTACCTGGCCTCTATAATCTCTGCTGCAAACTATTCAACTTTGTCATTGTTATGTGGCAGCAGACAAATTCAGTATGCATGCACATGGGTGTGGCTATGCTGCAATAAAACTATATGTATAAAAACAGGTGGCAGCCTGATTTGGTCCATGAACTATAGTTTGTTGACTCTTATTCTTAGCCACTTTCTAGCTGTGTGACTTTGAATATGTCCTTTAAACCTCCATTTTCTCATCTGTGAAAAATGGGAATGATAAAAGTTCTGAATTCAAAGGGTAATTATGAGACTCTAAAGAGATTCAGCAATCCCACTCCTGGACATATATCTGGAGAAAACCATAATTCAAAAAGATATATGCATCCCAATGTTCACTGCAGCATTATTTAAAGGAGCCAAGACATGGTAGCAACCTAAATGGCCATCAATAGAGGA
The DNA here is from genome assembly GCF_001704415.2 of Capra hircus. NCBI lineage: Eukaryota > Metazoa > Chordata > Mammalia > Artiodactyla > Bovidae > Capra > Capra hircus. Next base: position 38,943,849 of record NW_017189516.1, on the reverse strand, counting down.
ATGGATAAAGAAGATGTTGTATATATATACACACACAATGCAATGCTACTCAGCCAAAGTAAAGAATGAAATAATGTGCCATAATTGCAGCAACATGGATGGACCTAGAGACTGTCACACTGAGTGAAGAAAGTCAGAGAAAGACAAATATCATATGATATCATTATATATTGATTTCAAAAAATGATACCAAAGACTATATTTATAAGACTTATAAAAGACACTCATGATTACCAAACAAGAAACGGGGGTGGGGGTTGGAATAAATTAAGAGGTTGAGATGAACATACACACACTACTATATATAAACTACATAACCAACAAAGACCTACTGAATAGCACAGGGAACTATACCCAGCATCTTTTATAACCTATAAGGGAAAAGAATCTGAAAAAGAATATATGTATGTATGTGTATATATATGTGTGTGTGTGTGTTTATAGATGTATAAATGAGTCACTGTGCTGTAAACCTGAAACTAATACAACATTGTAAATCAACTCTACTTCAATTAAAGAAAAGAGATGATATTTGTGGAACACCTGAAACAATATCAGGTACATGTTAAATGCAAAATAAACCTTCCCTCATTGTTATAATTTATCTATTATCTGCTGAAAGAATTATTTTAAACACATTTATTGAAGTATAACTGAAATATCATAAAGTGAAAGTGAAAGTGTTAGTTGCTCAGTTGTGTCTGACTCTTTGTGACCCCATGGACTGTAGCCTGCCAGGCTCCTCAGTTCATGGAATTAATTCTCCAAGCAAGAAACACAAACTGGGGCTTCCTTGGTGGTCCAGGGGCTAAGACTCCAAGCCCTCAATGCAGGGGGCTCGGGTTTGATCCCTGATCAGGGAACTAGATCTCCCACACTGCAATGAGAGTTCACAGGCAAATCCCTCATGCCACAACTAAAAGAAAAAAAAAAATCTCTTGTGCCACAACTAAGACTCGGTGCAGCCAAATAATAAAAACATTATTTTTAAAAAGAAATATTACAAACTGCATATATTTACAGTAATTCAAAAAGCCTTGATATATCTATATGCTCATGAAATCATCACCACAATCAAAGATAGCAAATATGTCCATCACCCCCAAAGGTCTCATCCTGATGATCTGTAATCCTGCCCATCCATCCCTCCCACCCTTCCCAGCCCCAACTCCCACCTCCAAGCAATTACTGATCTGTTTTACATCACTATCTTACTAACCTGTGATGGTCTGCAAACCCACACTATTAGAAACGATGTGGTCATGCACATCCATGGACACATCTCTGTATATGTGTTCAATTACTTCTTTACGATAAAAGGCCACAAGTGGAGGATGTTCCTTTGATATTGTTCTACATGACAAACTGCCTTTCAGAAAGGGACCAACTTACAGTGACAGTTTCTCCCCACTTACTTTCAATTTTTATGTTGATGGTATGTCTGTATGCACCCATGGTAATTCTGTGTGCTTAAGTTAGGACTCTCTGAGTATGCATTCACATTTGAAGTATCTTAGAGACAGTTAAGCAGCCCTGATGAGAACTGACACCTTTGCTGGTGGTAACCCAGAACTTTAATAATGAAAAGAGATGTTTTCATTGGAGAGATGAGTGTTGTTCTGGCTAGGGATGCTGTATAGACTTTACAACCCATTTGGGAATAAGGTATACAATTCCAGCCCAGGTGTCTAATTCCACTGAAGCAGCATTCCACCTCTAGAGTCCTGTTAATCCTGCCAAATCCTGGCTCATCTGCAAAACCAGCCAGTCATGTTATCAGGAAGAGAGGAGCATATACTACAGAATAAACCTTTCATCCTTTTTTTCTACTTGCTTGCTAATAAATGTTTATATGTTTGAGAGAAATTGAAGAATTTGACTTAATAGTTAACTTTATAGTAATAAACCAACCAGGAGCCAGATTGGTAGGACAGGTATATACAGTCACCACGCAGCTTTAATATGTTCACTAAAGGACCTTGACATTTGCTGGACTGCCAAATCAGCTTGGGTCTGTTTACAGCATCTTTCTTATCCCTGCCAATCTCCAAGGGATATTATGCCTCACTATTTTCATTTGTATATTTTATTAATAATTAGGTTGAGTATCTTTTCGTATGGCTGTTGACCATTTGCCTTTTTGTGTGTGAATTATTTGTACAATTGTTGTTCAGTTGCTCAGTTGTGTCCAACTCTTTGCAACCTCATAGACAGCATGCCAGGCTTACCTGTACTTCACCAACTCTGGGAGTTTGCTCAAACTCATGTCCATCAAGTTGGTGATGCCATCCAACCATCTCATCGTCTGTCCTCCCCTTCTCCTACCTTCAATCTTTCCCAGCATCAGGGTCTTTTCCAATGAGTCAGCTGTTCCCATCAGGTGGCCAAAGTATTGGAGCTTTAGCTTCAGCATCAGTCCTTCCAATAAATATACAGGATTGACTTCCTTTAGGATGGACTGGTTTGATCTCCTTGTAGTCATATCCTCTACTGTTTTTACACTGTGGTATTACATTTTTTCTTATTGGTTTGTAAGAGATCTTATTATATTTAGGACATTAGTCTTGTGTCACATGAGCTGCAAATCTTTTGCCATTTGTCAAATGTTTTAACGTTGTGTTTTTTTTTCTCTGAAGTCATAAATGTTATCAATATTTTTCTTTATGGTTTTTGACTCTGGTGTCGTGCACGGCAATTTCTCCTGCAAAATTATATAAATTATCACCTAAATTTTCTTCTAAGGGTAAGAGTAACTGTTTTACACATTTCTTGGGGGGAAAAAACATGTAACAGCTGAAAGTTTAGTGGTTTGTAAAAGGTATTCAGAGGTTTAAAATTGCCTTTTTGTTGGGTTCATAAAGCAGTAAGAATGGTTTTTGGTGTGATTTCTAAAATTTGGCTTTCTTGTTTTACAATGTGTGTCTCTCTCTCATCCATCTCATTAACTAATTCAAAATAGGAAAAATAAGTTTATAAACCATGGGAGGCAGAGGGCACAAAAAACAGATACAGAATAGACACAGGATGTTTTCAACAATGAGACATACTTAGGCCAGTCTTTGAACCAGAAGCTGGTGACCCTGTCACCAATTGTTGGATTGAAAAATTTTAAAAATGAGCCAGATAAAAATCAATAAAGTTTTAAAACCAAAAATAAATGGGGACTTCCCTGGTGATCTAGTGGTTAGGTGTTCTCACGGTCGTGGCCTTGGGTTCAGTTCTTGATCAGGGAACTAAGATCCTGTTAAGCCACACAGCACGACCAAAATGAAAAAAAATTAATTAAAAATGAATGAATAAATAAAATGAATGAAAAGGTGGTGACTCAAAGAAGCAGGCACTACTTGAGTTACTCTGACACAGGCAGCAATAGATACACTCAGCCTCCAGAAGCACCAACGTCAAGTTCCTAGCAGTCATGTCCAGTGCCCTGTGTCACTGATGTGACAGGAGCGGCCTGTCATGAGGCATGGCGGCAGCAATGTCTCACTGGGGCAGTTCTGCTGGGAGACTGCAGCCCTATGGGAGAACATGTGAACCTTCTCCCCTCTTTCCTATGCTGAACTAACAAGAGAGGTTTTTGTTGTTTGCAACTATGAATCCTGAATGATATAGAAACAGGACCAGGAGTGGCTATAGAAAATATAAACTCCATGTCATAGGCGTCTGGGTTGGTCTTGCTGACCTAGGGTGCCAGAAGGCAGTGAACATGCACCCCACCATCAGCTCCTCACAGGGGCTCTTATATAGGGTCTCTTACTGTACACTGAGAACTGAAAAAGCTAGACTACATACCAAGCCATATTTCCCATCCCCCCAAAGCAAGCCACTTACAAACAGTCTAGAATTATGAAACTGCTATCGGTTACACATGAGTGGAGAGGAGGAGAAACCACCTTCCTCTCTGTTTACTGAAGCTGTAGCAGCAGCCAGAGTAGCAAGAATCAAATTTCCTTGGACACCAGCTTTTTAAAATAATTGACCTCTGTGGTGACATTATGCACTAGAATATTCTATACATATCTGAAACTGACTCACTGTTTGTGCCCCCAAAAGCCTTCTTTTGCCCGGGATCCTAGAGCACACTGGAGCTATTTGTAGCCAGGGAGCTGGGACTTTAATATAAAACTTGCTAAAACATGCACATACATACAATTAAGACATCTGGCTACCTTATGTTGAAAATATGACTGATTCTTTTAGCCTGAAAGTATTCACTTAAATATGGTGTGTACCAAGGTATAATTTCGTAGCACAAAAAGCATAATCTATTCTTGAAAGGCAGTAAATGAAAATGTAGGAAAAATACGTGAAAAATAATGGTCTTGCCTCAACAAGCAGAACTTTACATTAAATGGCTGATGATAGTACATATTAGAAGTTGGAAAAACTTATGAGAAGATTATTTTCTAATGGAGGTTCTGTTTCATCCATCTTACGTCTAGGAAATTGACTTAAGGGTGAGGTAATACTTTAGGTAAACAATTTAGGAAGTCTATCCAAATTGCTCAAAGTGCTTTGCAGACATGAGCTAATTCAGCCTTGTAAATAAGCTTGTATAATTGGATTCATGTCCACTGCTGCCTTTGAAACTCTTCCATGACTGGCAGTTTGGTGAGGGAGCGGTTTCTAAGAATTACACAGGCCCATCCCCAACCTTGGGGCATCTTTGGAGGTCCTGAGACGGTTCTTGACTCTTGAGGTCAGGCTTCCTGGTTTTATCATAACAGCTTCCTGCCTCTCTATCTCTGGGGGCTTCGAAATGAGGAAACAACTGTGGGGGAAACACCTCGAAGGACAGGGAGCACGGTGGTGGCTGTGCTTCTTTTAGAAACATCCTGAGACCACACAAACTTGGGCTGTTTCAGTCATTACTTCCTCTGAACTTCAGGGCTCCTGGGTAACAATAGGGATTTACTTGCATGGGGATGGTCACATGGCTCTGGGGCTATTTTCCTGGCACTCCACTCTGAGATGACTCCCCCACCCCCACCCCGCGGTGGGGGCTCTGGTGTCAGCCCAGAACCCCTGCTTCTGACTTGAAGGATGTACCCTGCTGGCTGCTGGCAGTGCTCACTGGTGTTGGCGCTCTGTTCAGTTACTTAGTGGGAATTACCCACAGTTGAGTTGCTTTCCCATCCTAAGCAATGTGCCCTTCCTGGGTGCAGCCTGTGCTCAACCACTGGCCAGTGAGCAGTAGGTATCAGGAGGCCCCTGTTCCCTCACTCTGATTTAAGACAACTCGGAAGGGCCACTCCTGCTCTAGAGCTCCCCATGGGGTTGCCTGAGAGGGTCTACATGCCAGTTCAACTTTTTCCTCAGCCCTGGCCCCATGTGCAGCTCCCCATAGGTCTTGCTCCCTACAGTACTGGCCTCCATTAACTTCCTATGCGTTGCTCCGATTTCCGGGTAACCTGACCTCAGACATGCCCATTTGAAGTACAAGCTTGGTGTTTGGAAGTGTCAGAAAGATCATTTTGCAGGTTGATCTAATTTAATTCTTTAAACTCTGTATTACCTGTAATTAAGTCATTTCTGAGGGAGGTACTAACTAGCCTTGACCTTTGCCTCCTGATAATAGCAGACAGGGAGTCATGCAAAAAAGAGGTTTAGTTCAGGGTTAGGAATTATCTAACTACAGCAAGACCAGCAGGTTTAGAGTAGGACACTAAAGGATTGTTCATATATTAATTCCTTAGGGAATGAGTGTCAAATGAGACTAGAAGAAAGAGAAAAGAAAGTAAAATAAAAAGATCAACAGATCGACAAATACATTTTAAGCACCTATATTACAAGCAATGGGAAACTAACAAAGAGGCAAAACATGGTCCAGAGGAATGGATAAAGAAGATGTGGTATATATATATGATGGAATATTACTTAGCTATAAAAAGAAATGAAATAGGGTCATTTGTAGAGACATGGATGGACCTAGAGACTGTCATACACAGTGAAGTCAGAAAGAGAAAAAAATATAATGCATTAATGCATACATGTGGCATCTAGAAAAATGGTATAGATGATCTTATTTGTAAAGCAGAAAGAGAGACACAGACATAGAGAACAAACGTGTGGATATCAAGGGAGAAAGGTGGGAGGTGGGATGAACTGGAAGATTGGGACTGATGTACGTACACTATTCAGTTCAGTTCAGTTCAGTTGTGTCTCACTCTTTGCGACCCCATGAATCGCAGCACGCCAGGCCTCCCTGTCCATCACCAGCTCCTGGAGTTCACTCAAACTCATGTCCATCGAGTCAGTGATGCCATCCAGCCACCTCATCCTCTGTTGTCCCCTTCTCCTCCTGCCCCCAATCCCTCCCAGCATCAGAGTCTTTTCCAATGAGTCAACTCTTCGCATGAGGTGGCCAAAGTACTGGAGCTTCAGCTTCAGCTTCATTCCTTCCAAAGAAATCCCAGGGCTGATCTCCTTCAGAATGGACTGGTTGGATCTCCTTGCAGTCCAAGGGACTCTCAAGAGTCTTCTCCAACGCCACAGTTCAAAAGCATCAATTCTTTGGCGTTCAGCCTTCTTCACAGTCCAACTCTCACATCCATACATGACCACTCAAAAAACCATAGCCTTGACTAGACAGACCTTTGTTGGCAAAGTAATGTCTCTGCTTTTGAATATGCTATCTAGGTTGGTCATAACTTTTCTTCCAAGGAGTAAGCGTCTTTTAATTTCATGGCTGCAGTCACCATCTACAGTGATTTTGGAGCCCCCCAAAATAAAGTCTGACACTGTTTCCACTGTTTCCCCATCTATTTCCCATGAAGTGATGGGAACAGATGCCATGATCCTCGTTTTCTGAATGTTGAACTTTAAGCCAACTTTTTCACTCTCCTCTTTCACTTTCATCAAGAGGCTTTTTAGTTCCTCTTCATTTTCTGCCAAAAGGGTGGTATCATCTGCATATCTGAGGTTATTGATATTTCTCCCGGCAATCTTGATTCCAGCTTGTGCTTCTTCCAGCCATAGTAACTAATGAGAACCTACTGTATAGCACATATATATAGTAAAGGAAATCAGTCCTGAATATTCATTGGAAGGACTGACGCTGAAGCTGAAACTCCAATACTTTGGCTACCTGATGTGAAGAACAGACTCATTGGAAAAGACCCTGATGCTGGGAAAGATTGAGGGCAGGAGGAGAAGGGGACAAAAAAGGAAGAGATGGTTGGATGGCATCACTGACACAATGGATATGAGTTGGAGAAGGCTCACGGAGCTGGTGATGGACAGGGATGCCTGGTGTGCTGAAGTCCATGAGATCGCAAAGAGTTGGACATGACTGAGCGACTGAACTGAACTGAACTGTATAGGTGCCTCCAGTTGTAAAGAACCTGTCTGCCAGTGCAGGAGACATAAGAGATGCGGGTTTGTTCCCTGGGTCAGGAAGATGGCATCCAACCCGAGTAGGAAATGGCAACCCACTCCAGTATTTGTCTAGAGAATCTGCATGAACAGAGGAGCCTGGTGGGCTATAGTCCATAGGGTTGCAAAGAGTTGAGCATGACAAGTGACTTAGCATGGTTTTTCCAGTAGTCAAGTATGGATTTGAGAGTTGGACCATAAAGAAGGCTGACTGCCGAAGAATTGGTGCTTTTGAATTGTGGTGCTGGAGAAGACTCTTTAAGAGTCCCTTCAACTGCAAGGAGATCAAACCAGTCAATCCTAAAACAAATCAACCCTGAATATTCACTGAAAGGACTGATGCTGAAGCTCCAATACTTTGGCCACCTGATGCGATGAGCCAACTCACTGGAAAAGATCCTGATGTGGGAAAGATTGAAGGCAAAAACAGAAGGGAGTGTCAAAGGATGAGATGGTTAGATATAGTATCACTGACTCAATGGGACATGAATTTGAGCAAACTCCGGGAGAAAGTGGAGGACAGAGGAACCTGGTGTGCTACAGTCCATGGGGTTGCAAAGAGTTGGACATGACTTAGTGACTGAGCAACAACAACATATAGAACAAAACAAACAAGTAACGGACATGGGGAAAGAGAACCTATAGAAGCCAAACCAAGGAAATAATTTACAAGGAGAAAGAAGCAATTTGCAGGAAGACATTCTATTTATAACACTGAAACATTGGAAACAACCCAAATGCTCAACAATAGGGGAATAATAAGAACAGAATATTATGAAGTAGTTCAAATAAAAATGATGAAGATCACATTCATTTGTGGAAATGTGATCTGAAATAACATTAAATGAGTAAAGTAGAGATGCACCATGTTCAGTGGTTTTTAACTACATGAACATATGTATCTTTATAAACAGTGACTTAGAAGCCTCTATGTACTGGAGGAATAAGAATGTCTCATGTTTCCTTTCCCCCCCTCCTCCCTTTGATTATGTCATCTTTCTGGCCTGATTTTTTAAAACTATCCTCTTTTCCCTGCATATGCATGCACCTGCCTAGAAATGTTTTTTAAATCTTCTGGAAATACTCAGATGTTCTTCCTCCTTACTACAATGAGAAAAAAATGGCATTATTACCCTGGGGAAAGATGAGACTCTTAGACTTTGTGATTTTCTTTTTACTTAGAGGAAGTTGGACATTTTGAAATGACATAAATAAAGGATATACATATTTAAATCAAAAAGAAAGTGACACCCTTTTTGGAAAGTTTTCTTAATCATATAGGCTTTTTTACAGCATTTAGACAGTTCAGTAATTCCAAATCTAAGGTATATCTAAGGCTGTAATGTAAATGTTTAACAGTTGGATCTCTGGAGGAAAAGCATTGAATTTGTAGTATCTGTCAATTTCCATGGTGTAAATACTCTGATTATGGCCAATTTCATGTTATCAATGTGACATTAAGAGGCATGAAGACATATGTCCACACAACAACTTGTATGAAAATATTCATAGCATTATTCATAACAGCCAAAAATAGAAACAGGGCAAATATCCATCGACTAGTGAATGGGTTTAAAAAACTGATATATTCATAGAATAGAATACTGCTGCTGCTAACTCGCTTCAGTCGTGTCCAACTCTGTGCGACCCCATAGATGGCAGCCCACCAGGCTCCTCCGTTCCTGGGATTCTCCAAGCAAGAATACTGGAGAATCCCAGGGACGGAGGAGCCTGGTGGGCTGCCATCTATACTAATCAGCAATGAAAAGAAATGAACCATTGGCACATGCAATAATATGGATGAATATCAAAGTAATAATATTGGATGAAACAAGAAAAAAGCATACAATTCTATAAAGTACAAATTATAACAGAAAGCTGATCAGTGGTAGTTTAAGAATGGGGAGGAGCCAGAGGGAGGGATTACAAAAGGGAAAGAGAAAAAACTTTTGGAGGTGATGGCTATGTTCATCCTTGATTGTGGTGACAGTTACATGGGTATAAATTCATCATGTCAAAATTCATCAAATAGTAGATTTTAAATAGGTACAGTTTATAAAATGTCCATTATACTACAACAAAACTCTGGTATGATATCCCCTCACACCAGTCAGAATGGCCATTATCAATCAAAAAGTCTACAAACAATAAATGCTGGAGAGGGTGTGGAGAAAAGGGAACCCTCTGACACTGCTGGTGGGACTGTCAACTGGTACAGCCACTATAGAGAACAATCTGGAGTTTCCTTTAAGAACTAAAAATAGAGCCACCATATGATCCAGCAATCCCACTCCTGGGCATATACGCAGAGAAAAACATGGTTTGAAAGGATACATGCACCCCAATGTTCACTGCAGCACTGTTGACAATAGCCAGGACATGGAAGCTACCTAAAGGTCCACTGACAGATGAACTGATAAAGAAGCTGTGGTACATATGTCCCCAGTATTCATTACAGCACCATTTACAATAGCTAGGTCATGGAAGCAACCTAGATGTCCACCAACAGATGAACGGATAAAGAAGCTGTGGTACATATATACAGTGGTATATTACTTAGCCATAAAAAGGAACATATTTGAGTCAGTTCTAATGAGGTGGATGAACCTAGAGCCTATCACACAGAGTGAAGTAAGTCAGAAAGAGAATGATAAATATTGTAGGAAGGGGACATATGTATACCTGTGGCTGAGTCATATTGATGTATGGCAGCAATCAACACAATATTGTAAAGCAATTATACTTCAACTAAAAATAATTTTTTTAAAAGATGTACATATGTATATTGGAATATTACCCAGCCATTACAAAGAATGAAATAATGCCATTTGCAGCAATGTGAATGGACTTGGAGATTATCATACTAAGTGAAATAAGTCAAAAAGAGACAAATTTCATATGATATTGCTTATGTACAGAATCTAAAAAGATATATAATACAAATGAACTTATTTATGAAACAAAAACAGGCTCACAGACATAGAAAATGAATTTATGATTAGGAGGTTAGAAGAGGGGGAAGAATTGGGAAACTGGGATTGATAATAATATTGACACTGGGAGACTGGGATATATACTACTATATATAAAACAAATAACCAACAGGACCTACTGTGTAACACAGGGAACTCTGCCCAATTTCTGTAATAACCTAAATAGGGAAAAGATTTGAAAAAGAATAGATATGTGTGTGTGTGTGTGTGTGTATAAAACTGAATCACTTTGCTGTACACCTGCAACACAACATTGTTAATCAACTATACTTCAATATAAAATAAAAATTAAAAAAGAATAGCCATGAGCTGATGATCAAGCTGGTTTTAGAAAAGGCAGAGGAACCAGAGATCAAATTGCCAACATCTGCTGGATCATGGAAAAAGCAAGAGAGTTCCAGAAAAACATCTATTTTTGACTGTGTGGATCACAATAAACTGTGGAAAATTCTGAAAGAGATGGGAATACCAGACCACCTGACCTGCCTCTTGAGAAATCTGTATGCAGGCCAGGAAGCAACAGTTAGAACTGGTCATGGAACAACAGACTGGCTCCAAATAGGAAAAGGAGTAGGTCAAGGCTGTATATTGTCACCCTGTTTATTTAACTTAGATGCAGAGTACATCATGAGAAATGCTGGGCTGGAAGAAGCACAAGCTGGAATCAAGATTGCCAGGAGAAATATCAATCACCTCAGATATGCAGATGACACCACCCTTATGGCAGAAAGTGAAAAGGAACTAAAAAGCCTCTTGATGAAAGTGAAAGAGGAGAGTGAAAAAGTTGGTTTAAAGCTCGACATTCAGAAAACGAAGATCATGGTATCCGGTCCCATCACTTCATGGGAAATAGATGGGGAAACAGTGGAAACAGTGTCAGACTTTATTTTGGGGGGCTCCAAAATCACTGTAGATGGTGACTGCAGCCATGAAATTAAAAGATGCTTACTCCTTGGAAGAAAAGTTATGACCAACCTAGATAGCATATTGAAAAGCAGAGACATTACTTTGCTGACTAAGGTCTGTCTAGTCAAGGCTATGGTTTTTTGAGTGGTCATGTATGGATGTGAGAGTTGGACTGTGAAGAAGGCTGAGCGCCAAAGAATTGATGCTTTTGAACTGTGGTGTTGGAGAAGACTCTTGAGAGTCCCTTGGACTGCAAGGAGATCCAACCAGTCCATTCTGAAGGAGATCAGCCCTGGGATTTCTTTGGAAGGAATGATGCTGAAGCTGAAACTCCAGTACTTTGGCCACCTCATGAGAAGAGTTGACTCATTGGAAAAGACTCTGATGCTGGGAGGGACTGGGGGCAGGAGGAGAAGGGGACGACAGGGGATGAGATGGCTGGATGACTTCACTGACTCGATGGACACGAGTCTGAGTGAACTCCGGGAGTTGGTGATGGACAGGGAGGCCTGGCGTGCTGCGATTCATGGGGTTGCAAATAGTTGGACACGACTGAGCAACTGAACTGAATTGATTATTGTTATAGCTGAGTGGTGGGAACTTTACTAGATTCTATGTTACCAATGGTGCCTGGGATATTTAAGAATATGCATTTTTTAAACTCATTAGAAACAAATGGACAATAAACTCAAAGACCATGTTTTGCCAGTGTTTCTTTTGTTTCTGGAAAATGGCAGATAAAGTTTTAAATTGTAGATACTTGGGTTCCCAGAAAACATAAAGATGCATCCTTAAGAGTGTTAATGTAAAGATGAGTAAATAAAATATTTCTGCCATCAATCATGAGTTTAAATTAAATAAATACAGAGGTACAGTTTATTATATGTCAATTATACTACAACAAAACGAAACTCATTTTAAAAGAACAAGCTAATCAGGATCTTCTGTGCTCCTGTCTCCATTGATCTTGGACTTTTCCTGTTTCCAACCTGACTTCCAAAGCTAACGCCCACATCTTTGTCAGAAGCCTGCCTCAGGCTGCCAAAACCCTCACTGCCCTACCAACTGGGTGGAAATGCCTGCTGCTGCTGCTAAGTCACTTCAGTCGTGTCCGACTCTGTGCTACCCTATAGACAGCAGCCCATCAGGCTCCCCATTACTGGGATTCTCCAGGCCAAGAATACTGGAGTGGGTTGCCATTTCCTTCTCCAATGTATGAAAATGAAAAGTGAAAGTAAAGTCGCTCAGTCGTGCCCAACTCTTAGCGACCCCTTGGACTGCAGCCTACCAGGCTCCTCTGTCCATGGGATTTTCCAGGCAAGAGTACTGGAGTGGGGTGCCGTTGCCTTCTCCGGGGTGGAAATGCCTAGGAGTCAGTATTACCCAGCTCTCCAGCCACTCTGTCCTCACTCCCCTGGGCAGCCTTGAATGACTGACACCTAGAGGGGCATGAATCCCCATCCCCTTTTCCTCTTAGGATCATTCTGAGGTGCATTGTTAAGCCGGGTGGGACTAAGTCCCCATTGCTCCTGCTGTTAGCTGGCCTAGTAATAAACCCATAGTGGGCTGTCTTTACTTCCCTGCATCACTTCTGCACTTCCCCAACCATGTCCATACACCCAAACAACATGCCCTCTAATCCTTGTGCCAAGGTCAGCTTCTAGAGAGCCCAATTCAGACAAGGTCAAAGATCTGGTGAAGACTGTTCCCCTCGAAGTTGGAAGAAGAAATGGCTTTGAGGATGTGGGTTCTAAGGCACTGCCCCTCAAACCCCTTTGTGTTGAAGTGCAGTTCCTAAGGGTTTCCCTGTTGGCTCAGCGGTAAAGAATCTGCCTGCCTACACAGGAGATGTGGGTTAAATCCCCGAGTCAGGAAGATCTCCTGGAGAAGGAAATGGCAACCCACTCCAGTATTCTTGCCTGGACAATCCGATGGACAGAGGAGTCTGATGGGTTACAATCCGTGGGGTCACAAAAGAGTCAGACATGACTGAGCAACTAAACAACAACAACAGTTCCTAAAGCTAACATCTGGCACAAAAACATGGAAGGGTAATAATAATAATAAAAATCATGAAAGGCAGATCAGCATGATCTCTCTTACACTACTGGAAGAGATGGAGAAATTACAAGAGGAACCAATGTATGGCAAAACCAATACAATATTGTAAAGTAAATAAATAAATAAAACTAGAAAAAAAAAAGAAAAGATCAAGCTGTCTGTGTAGACAGGCTTTGGAAAAAAAGATGACTGACTTTCCAGTTCCTTCTCCTTTTACCAGTATCTGCAGCTAACATTTGATCTCATCATGCACTTCAACTCAGCCAGAAACTGATCCAAGTGCATTGATGGTGACAAATAACAGGGTAGACTGGCAATGAACATAATAAACACACACAAAGATATCAGAGAGTAATCAGTTATTTGCAGAGAATTAAAATTGGGTGAGCTGAAGGTGAGGCTGCTTTGGATTTGAGAGTGTGGTAGATGAGGTAATCGTTCCACAAATAATTCCCTCTGTGGGAATGAGACAGGCTGGGACTGGGTCCCTTTGCTTCAGAGCTGCAATGCTTGCACCTGGATACACCTTTCCTCCAGCAACAAAATACAAATAAATCATATGGGATTAAAAAATAACTCTGTGCATGTTCAGGTGGGGCAAATCCTAGACCAAAAGATACCAAAAAAAAAAAGGACAAAAAACCCCCAACTTCTGTTTCTAAAGTGAAGTGAAAGTTTCCCAGCCGTGTTCGACTCTTTGCCATCCCATGGACTATATACAGTCCATGGAATTCTCCAGACTAGAATACTGGAGTGGGTACCCTTTCTCTTCTCCAGGGGATCTTCCCAACCCAGGGATCAAACTCAAGTCTCCCACCTTGCAGGCAGATTCTTTACCAGCTGAGCCACAAGGGAAGCCGGTTCTTAAGAGCCAGGAGCAAAAGCAAGGTACTGTGCATGCCCGCTGCATTCACCACCACAAAGGGGTGGGCAAACCCTACATACACCCCTATCCTCACCCTATATAAGGAACAAACTGGCCCCCTCTCAGGGGAACAAGCAAGGGAACTGTTATTTGTTTTTACTCCCTCCTGCAGCTGGTGCAGAAGCCGCAGTAAAGCCTTGCCTGAATTTCGTGTCCAGCCCCTAGTCAATTTCTGTTGACTGGGGAAGGCCAAGAACCTTGGTTGGTATCAGGAAGAGGCCCTTCCCTCCTCACTCATGTTGGCCATGTGAATTAAATTGGAAATAGGGAGAGGGGCAGTGTGGAAGACAGAGTTTGGGCCCCAAAGCCTTGAGAATTTTTGTTCGCTCATCTGGGAGACAATCTGGACCCTAGATGGAGATACAGAGCAGGACTGCCCCTGTCATCTCACAGCCCATGGATATGAGATTAATGCTTGTCGTCTGAAGCCACTGAACTTTGAGGTGGTTTGTTATGGAATATTATCGGAGCAAGAGATGGCTGGGTCCCATAGTTGGAAAAGTTCCTCTGAGAGGGTGATACTTAAGCTGAGATCTGAAACAATACAAAGCAAGTCCTGTGATGAGCAATCCAGGCAAAGAGAAGTTCCAACATGCGGACAAAGATGCAAAGGTGGGAACTTGTTTGGCATGTTTGGGAAACTGAAAGACAGTCTGTGAGGCCGGTTGATATAAGGGGCTGAGTGGGAGAGGGGTGTCAGCAGAAACTGCAGGGGAATCAAGCAAAGGCCAATACATGGAGGGTTTAGCAAATCCTGAATAAGGAATCTGCTTTTCACTCTAAGTACAGTGGACAGCCCCAGGAGGATTTAAGCATTGCAGTGACACAATCACGTTGATTTTTAAAAGATCACTCTGGCTGCTGTGTGGAGAAGAGATTAAATGAGGGGGAAGCATGAGGTTCCGCTAAACTAGGACACACTCTCAGACACTTCCTCAACACAGAGTTCCTGAATTATTTAACATAGTTAACATCTATATGCCAACTTAAATTTAGGCAGTGATACACACCTAGATAAAACAGATACAAAAATAGCTCTGGTACTATTTCATTCATATGTAACCAACTACCCCAAAACTTAAAGATGTAAACCAACAACAATCACTCATGTGTTGACAATTATGCAATTTGGGCAGAGCTTGATGGGGACGGCTCATCTTTGATCCATGGGGGAATCAGCTTGGGAGGCTCTACTGAGGATTCAAAGCTCCCTTTATGAGATACCCTCGTTCATATAGCTAGCAATTTGGTGCCAGCTGTTGGCCAGCGGCCTTTTTTGTCTTCCATGTAAGACTCTTCACGTGGCTGCTTGGACCTTCTCACAACTTGGGTGGCTGGGTTCTGCTACTGCTACTGCTAAGTCGCTTCAGTCGTGTTGGACTCTGTGCGACCCCATAGACGGCAGCCCACCTGGCTCCACCGTCCCTGGGATTCTCCAGGCAAGAACACTGGAGTGGGTTGCCATTTCCTTCTCCAATGCATGAAAGTGAAACGTGAAAGTCAAGTTGGGCTGGGTTCTAAGAGCAAGCATTCTGGAAGAACAACCCCCACGCACAAGCGATTAGCAAGCCTCTGCTCCCATCATGCTTGCTAATTTCCTATTGGCCAAGGCTGGTCACATGGCCAAGACCAGCGTCAATGTGGGGAGGGGACTACACAGCACATGAACATGGAGAGGTGTAATCTGTTGTGGTGGATAATGTAACAAAAGCCAGACCAAACCAAATTTGAAGGGAACTTTTCAAAGAAACCACTGATTTTAAAAGACTTACTTCAATACCCATGGGGAAGAAGGTCTGCATACTCATGACAGGTTCATTTTTCAAAATTACTAAAATAACTGCATAGACTTCTTTTTAATACCTATGACTGTCCACCTTTTAAAAATGTTATTTCATTCAGTTACAAATATATAAAAAGATAAAAACTTAACATGATATACATGAATAACATAACATTGGTTGTTCATTTTCAAAAAAAAATTAGAAAGCATGAGGGGCCAAAAAGAAAGAAAGAAGAAAGGCATAATCCTTAACAGCATTCCAAGACAGACTATCAGACAATGGTGGGATTTTTTTCCCTACCTTCCTCACCCAAGTTTCACGTTTCATGAAGTGTAGACTTCATACCGACCCAATGTCACTTCCGTGTGGAAGATGATCCTTTGTGGCGTTAAAAAGGAGTATATTTGTCATCCTTTCTTCCTCTCTGTCCTCTTTTCACACGTCTACCTCTGCAGTCGCCGTGGCTTTGCCCATATCTGATGTGGCCTCTTTGACCTGCCAGAACCATGCTGACACACTGAAGATGAACAGCAGGTGGTCACTCCGTTTCCAACACCTGGATGACTAGGAGTTGGCTTCAATCTTTCAGGACATCCTGTATTTCTATTGATTCTAAGTAGACGAAGAGAGAGATTTTTGGTAATTGTGCCCTGCCACTCCTGTGACCAGGAGCTGTTAACAGGAGATAAGCTAGGCAAAAGCTGGCTAACCCCATGTGGTGATTCAGACCCCATTGTAGCTCCTATAGTCTCCCTTGAAAAAAGTAAAAAGTTGGGGTGATTAGGATTGGATTTCCTCTGAATCAACTGAGCACAGGAGATGACATATTTCTTCAATATTCCCTGGGGGAAACAAGTAGTAACATCTGAGAAAAGTGTAAGTTAGATCGCTGTAAGTCTGATGCTGTAAACTTATTTTCTAACTTTTTAATCGAAGCATAATTGACATATAAAAAGCACAGATTCTACATATACACTTGAGCTTTAACACCATTGTAACCACCATCTAAGTTAGGAATGTTTCCATCATCCTAGAAAGTTCCCTTGCATCCCTTTGTAGTTAATCCCCCGCCAGAGGCAGCTGCTTTCTGACTTCTATGGCATACTTCTTGAATTTCATAGAAGTGGAAATATACAGTATTTTATGTGTGTGTCTTAGGCTTCTTTAGCTGAACACAATATCTTCGAGGTTCACACATACTGTTGAGTATATCAGTGGCTCATTCCTTTTTTATTGTTGAGTATTAACTGTATGAATATACCACAATTTATTTATCCATTCACTTACTGATGGGCATTTGGGTTATTTCCAGCATGAAACTCTTATGAATAAAGCTGCCACAAACATTCTTTTATAGTTCTTTAGTGTACATGTGTTCTGTTTCACATTCTATGTCAGGAGCAAAATTTCTGGGTCACAGGATAAGTGGCCATGTTACTTTGTAAGAAACTATCATACTGCTTTCCAAAGTGGTTCTACTGTTTTATATTCTTACCACATATGCACCAAAACATACCCTTGGTTTTAGTCAATCTAAGGTCAAAATGATATCTCACTGATGATACTTTGAATCATTCCTTTCCAAATCCAGGGAGCCAGGAAGTTGGAAGTGTCAGCCTAAACTCTTCCTGTTCAACTTGAGTGGGTCCAGGTTTGCAGCAACACTCAACTGCCACTCATTCTGAGCCAGCATGGACTCAATATTCCACAAACACAGGGCTTTCTGGAAAGTTCGTATCATACACCGTATTCAGTAGAACAGAGATAGCTTCCATCTTTAACTCCCTTTTCTCCCCCAAATATCAATGCCAATATTCAACCCAATAAATGACACATAATTGATAACCACCCAGATGGAACCTGACTGAAATATCAGTTTTAGAATATTACCTATTACACCAAAAAACAAATTCAAATTCACAGCTGAAATTAAACCCATAGGTTTATGACCACAGGAAAAGTGAAAGGCTAAGCTGGAAACCCACAGGACTGTGATCCTCGAAATACAGTCATTTCCCTCATGACTTTAACCATGTCACTCAGCCAGCCAGGGCTGTTAGGTCCTCATCTGTAAAATGGGTGTGCCAAAGCTGAGAATTAGAGGTGCTTGATGAGAATTAAGTGTGAAAAATAATCCAAACTTCCTTGGAAAAGGTTTACTACAAAACACAAGATTTTTCAAAATTTACAACTGTGCTTTAATTTCCATTTAAAGAAGAGGAAAAAAATAACAAAAATCAAAGACAAGAGCCCACTGCTTTGGTCTCTCCTCTTTAGAGTTTGTTCTTCTTCTCCAGTTATTTCTGGAGCCCCCACAGCCAATAACAGAGAATGCGCACTAAGTTTCTTTTATTCCCACAAGTGACACAGAACAACTCTACTGATGATAACATCTCCTTTGTAGACTCTATCACAAAGCTTCCTGGAGTCACATACTAAGTAATGGAGAAGAGATAGCCTGAAAGAAATTAAGAGGTGGAGAAAGAGGAGCAGTGCTCTCTCTACAGCGGAGCTTTGACAAGCCTTTCTAACTAGAGCCGCTGCACGCAGCACACTGGGAAGAGAAGCGTCTCCCCTGTGCCAGGTTT
Organism: Capra hircus; assembly: GCF_001704415.2. Taxonomy (NCBI): domain Eukaryota; kingdom Metazoa; phylum Chordata; class Mammalia; order Artiodactyla; family Bovidae; genus Capra; species Capra hircus. The sequence goes on along the minus strand of NW_017189516.1, from coordinate 38,925,215 downwards.
GTGCCGTCCTCGCATGCTGCAAAAGCCTTCCTCGGCTGAGTACATGCCCAGCCTCACGGGCCTCCTCGGGCACACAAAAGCAGTCACCATCCACCAGCTACCCCTTCCCAGAATTCACATGACTTCCAAGTTGCTCCTTGTGAGAGAGACGGGCACAGTGGCTACGGGCTCAGTGTGCCACGGACCCCTGAGAACTTAACACATAACTATGGGAATCATTCGGACTGAGGTCCTGACACTTTCACTTTTCCACTTTCCAGGCACAAGGTGAGGTGCATTTCTCTTTCCTCTCTGAAGTCAGAACGTGTGATTTTCCCTGGCTAATAAAATGTAAGCGGAAGTGACATAACATCCCTTACTGGTGGAAGCTTTAAGAGCCAGTGTGCAATTTACCATATTTTGTCCTGCTGCTCCATGGAAAAGAAATACAAAAAAGCAAAATGGCTGTCTGAGGAGGCCTTACAAATAGCTGCGAAAAGAAGAAAAACAAAAAGCAAAGGAGAAAAGGAAAGATAAAAGCATCTGAATGCAGAGTTCCAAAGAATAGCAAGAAGAGATAAGAATGCCTTCCTCAGTGATCAATGCAAAGAAATAGAGGAAAACAACAGAATGGGAAAGACTAGAGATCTCTTCAAGAAAATTAGATACCAAGGGAATATTTCATGCAAAGATGGGCTCGATAAAGGACAGAAATTGTATGGACCTAACAGAAACAGAAGATATTAAGAAGAGGTGGCAAGGATACACAAAAGAACTGTACAAAAAATTTCTTCACAACCAAGATAATCACGATAGTATGATCACTCACCTAGAGCCAGACATCCTGGAATGGGAAGTCAAGTGGGCCTTAGAAAGCATCACTACGAACAAAGCTAGTGGAGGTGATGGAATTCCAGCTGAGCTATTTCAAATCCTGAAAGATGATGCTGTGAAAGTGCTGTACTCAATATGCCAGCAAATTGGGAAAACTCAGCAGTGGCCACAGGACTGGAAAAGGTCAATTTTCATTCCAATCCCAAAGAAAGGCAATGCCAAAGAATGCTCAAATTTTCATTCCAATCCCAAAGAAAGGCAATGCCAAAGAATGCTCAAACTACTGCACAATTGCACTCATCTCACACACTAGCAAAGTAATGCTCAAAATTCTCCAAGCCAGGCTTCAGCAATACATGAACCGTGAACTTCCTGATGTTCAAGCTGGTTTTAGAAAAGGCAGAGGAACCAGAGATCAAATTGCCAACATCCGCTGGATCATCGAAAAAGCAAGAGAGTGCCAGAAAAACATCTATTTTTGCTTTAATGACTATGCCAAAGCCTTTGACTGTGTGGATCACAATAAACTGTGGAAAATTCTTCAAGAGATGGGAATACCAGACCACCTGACCTGCCTCTTGAGAAACCTATATGCAGGTCAGGAAGCAACAGTTAGAACTGGACATGGAACAACAGACAGGTTCCAAATAGGAAAAGGAGTACGTCAAGGCTGTATACTGTCACCCTGTTTATTTAACTTCTGTGCAGAGTACATCATGAGAAACATTGGACTGGAAGAAGCACAAGCTGGAATCAAGATTTCTGGGTGAAATATCAATAACCTCAGATATGCAGATGACACCGCCCTTATGGCAGAAAATGAAGAGGAGCTAAAAAGCCTCTTGATGAAAGTGAAAGAGGAGAGTGAAAAAGTTGGCTTAAAGCTCGACATTCAGAAAACGAAGATCATGGCATCTGGTCCCATCACTTCATGGGAAATAGATGGGGAAACAGTGGAGACAGTGTCAGACTTTATTTTTTTGGGCTCCAAAATCACTGTAGATGGTGACCGCAGCCATGAAATTAAAAGATGCTTACTTCTTAGAAGAAAAGTTATGACTGACCTAGATAGCATATTGAAAAGCAGAGACATTACTTTGCCAACAAAGGTCTGTCTAATCAAGGCTATGGTTTTCCCAGTGGTCATGTATGGATATGAGAGTTGGACTGTGAAGAAAGCTGAGCGCCAAAGAATTGATGCTTTTCAACTGTGGTGTTGGAGAAGACTCTTGAGAGTCTCTTGGACTGCAAAGAGATTCAACCAGTCCATTCAAAAGGAGATCAGCCCTGGGATTTCTTTGGAAGGAATGATGCTAAAGCTGAAGCTCCAGTACTTTGGCCACCTCATGCGAAGAGTTGACTCATTGGAAAAGACTCTGATGCTGGGAGGGATTGGGGGCAGGAGGAAAAGGGGATGACAGAGGATGAGATGGCTGGATGGTATCACCAACTTGATGGACATGAGTTTGAGTGAACTCTGGGAGATGTTGATGGACAGGGAGGCCTGGCATGCTGCGATTCATGGGGTCGCAAAGAGTCGGACATGACTGAGTGACTGAACTGAACTGTCCTGCTGTTCCAGTGATCATGGAAGAAGTATGTGTTGAGATGAAGCCTGGCAGGCTCATCCATGTGTGGCAATAATGAACAGGGCCTTCTAGTGATGCACAGTGGGTGGCTAATATAAGCAAGACTCTGTGCTTTTAGGAGGCTGAGAGTGGGCACCTGCTTAAATTTTGTGCAGTAGGCACTCACTATGGAGAAGGCAATGGCACCCCACTCCAGTACTCTTGCCTGGAAAATCCCATGGATGGAGGATCCTGGTAGGCTGCAGTCTGTGGGGTTGCTGAGAGTCAACATGACTGAGGGACTTCACTTTCACTTTTCACTTTCATGCATTGGAGGAGGAAATGGCAACCCACTCCAGTGTTCTTGCCTGGAGAATCCCAGGGACAGGGGAGCCTGGTAGGCTGCCATCTATGGGGTCGGAAAGAGTTGGACACGACTGAAGTGACTTAGCAGCAGCAGCAGGCACTCACCAACCTCACTGGCCCTTAGCAAGAATTAGGCTTTCCTTTTGTTAAGACACTGAGATTTGGAGGCGGGGCTTATTTGTTACTGAGCCTTCCATGACCAAAAGGCTCTACCTTTGAAATCACTTCCGGTTTTATTTACAAGGAAGCCATGACATTCAGGGAAATAAAATCATATTAAGTAATCAAAGTAAGTGAGCTTATAAATATTCCTGTATATGACAGGTATACTTGCTTGCATGCCTGCTCAGTGGTGTCTGACTCTTGGTGACTCTATGGACTGTAGCTCGTCAGACTCATCTGTCCATGGGATTTCACAGGCAAGAATACTGGAGTGGGTTGCCATTTCCTCCTCCAGGGGACCTTCCCCGATGCAGGGATTGAACCCACATCTCCTGCATTATAGGTAGATTCTTCACCACTGAGCCACCTAGGAAGCCCAGTACAATAGGCATGGCCAGGAAAAAAAAAAAAAAAAAGGCAAGCTAACAACATAATTGTCCCAGGGCTCGGTGACTGTATATAAACAGAAAGTAAGAGGGCAAACAGACTGGTCAAGATTCAGGTCAAATGTCTGCTCTGCTCTTTTCAGGGCTCATTAAAAGTAGGACAATTTCATTTATACCATGCACATAGATCTGCCACAAACTACCTGCAGGGGTCAAATCAAGCTCTCCACGTACACAGTGATGGGCATAAGCAGCTCTGTCAACATAACCCAGAAAGCTCGTCCTAATCTTGACTCTGGTGCTTTAGATAGCTGATTAAAAGCATTTCATCTGTCTTCAAAATAATCACCAAGTTAAGTACCATGTGGTGCCAAGTTGGATTCTTTGGAATCACTAAACTGTGATGAGCTCTCAGACCTTTTCGAGAAAATCAAAGTTATTTCCCCTTGCTGCAAACCTTTAGTGAGCTCATGTAATTAGGATGACTGGCATGTCTTGCAGCCTTCTGCTGGGAGATCACCAGGTGCTTGGAGAGTAAGCCTAATAGAGCCAAGAGTGAACTGAAGCCTGGGTGGGTCTTTTAGTTTCACACAGAGAAAATCCTTCACATCCACCAACTACACCCACATTTGTGGTCTCAGGACCACTTCTGTCCAATTAGCTATGAAGGGGCCTGGATAGGCATGTCCATAGCTCTTTGCAACTCCTCACTGCTAGGAGCAAAATGAGTCCTACTATTCCTCTTCCCGTTCACATCATCTCTCTGGGGTTCTGCCTACTAACACAATGTCCTTCAGACACACTCTTCCCTAAACTCTTACGATTTGACAATGGAATAAATACCCACTGAAGGGCTTCATTTCAGCACAGGTGCTGGATGCTTTTTATCAAAACTGTCATGTTAACTGAGCCCTTTCCACTGAACTCTGAGCCCAGTAGTCACTGTCCATCAGGGCCTCTTCTTTTTTTTTTTTTTTTAATTTTTATTTTGTATTGGAGTATGGCTGGTTAACAATATTGTAGTTTCAGGTGGACAGTGAAGGGACTCAGCCAGACATTTACATGTATCCATTCTCCCCTGAACCCCTCTCCCATCCAGGCTGACACATAACAGAGTTATGAGCAGAGTTTCCTGTGCTAGACAGTAGGTCCTTGTTGGTTATCCATTTTAAATATAGCAGTGTGTACATGTCCATCCCAAACTCCCTAACTATTCTTTTCTCTGTCCTTCTCCCCAGCAATCATAAGTTTGGTCTATAAGTCTGTGAGTCAAAGTTCACTTGTACCACTTCTTTCAGATTTTGCATATAAGGGATGTCATACAAGGTGCCCCGGAGAAGGGAAGAGGTACCCACTCCAGTATTCTAGCCTGGAGAATTCCATGGACTCTACAGTCCATGGGGTTGCAAAGACTCGGACACAACTGAGCAACTTTCCCTTTCGTATTGCATTTCTCCTTCTCTGTCTGAGGGCCTCTTCTCTTGATGTCCCAGAACTCACAGGGCTCAATTAAAACGCAGGTCATCACTTTCTTCCCTCACCGCTTGCCCTGCATGGCTAGGCTTGAGAATCAAAGCCTGAAATCTGGGAGTCCCAGATTCCTCTCATTCCCTCATGACCCACAACCATCCTCAATTTCTAGTGTTGTTCCATCTCAATGACATCTGCAGCCCATCTCTTTCCTCTCTGTCTCCCTTGCCAGTGCCCCTCTCCACCCAAAAGTCTCCTGGGCTGTTTGTTCTCTCTCTCTAAAATCTCATGCCTCCCCCCAACTCCTGACCCCAGTCTCCCTCTTACCCACACCAGAGAAATCTGTCTAAGACAAAAATCTGATTCTGACAGTCCTTTGTTTTGAAAAGTCCCAAGTGTCCCAGTGGGTAGAGAATACACCCCAGAGCCAGGCTCCTGGACTTTCAGATTTTTCTCACAATACCTGTAACTGCCCACTTGCATTCCCACATCATCCATCACAAACTGCTAGGACTTGTCTGTCCATGTCACAGACTTTCCCACCTCCGTGCTTTTCCTCCTGTGGGGTCCCTGACTAGAAAGCCCATCCCTTCAGGTTCTGCGTGGGGAATTTCTACTCATCAGCTCCACTGCCACCTTTCTGAGGGCATTCCTCAGCTTCCTTCATTCTTTTCCTTCCTCTGTCGACCTACTGTCTCAGATAAACTTTCCAACCCTGTGTTTCAGTCATCTTCTGCTGCACATCAACCTCTTCCCCTTGCAAAACACAATGGATTCAAACAGCCATCATTTTCTTATTGGTCCTAATTCTGTGCATGAACTGGTTCAGATCAGTGTTTATTCTGCTCTTTGTGATGTCAGCTGGGCTGCAATATCTAAAATGGCTCCCTCACATGACCTGAAACTAACACAATAGTGTAAATCAACTATATTCCAATGTAAAATAAAAGAAAAAATACCCAAATGGCTCACTCATATAGCTTGCATTCATGTTGACTGTTGTCTGGGAACTCAGCCTCTTTTGCCCTCCCTCATGTGGTTTGGGGCTTCCCTGGTGGCTCAGATGGTAAAGCATCTGCCTGCAATGCAGGAAACCTGGGTTTGATCCCTGGGTTGGGAAGATCCCCTGGAGAAGGAAATGGCAACCCATTCCAGTAACCTTGCTGGGAAAATCCCATGGACGGAGGAGCCTAGTAGGCTACAGTCCATGGGGTTGCAAAGAGATAGACACGACTGAGCAACTTCACTTTCGACTTCACTTTTCATGTGGCTTGATCTTCTCACAGCATGGTGGCTAAATGCAGAGGAAAAGAAGTGCCCCCAAAGCAGAAACCTCCAAATGAAAGGAAGAAAAAATCTGCCCATCCTCTTGGAAATCCCAGAATGCCACTTCCACCACATTGGTCAACTCAGTCCCTGGGTGAGAAAAATAAGTGCCAACTCTTTAAATGAGGAGGAGCATGCTCAAACAGGGAGGGGAGGAACTGTAAGGCCATCTTTGGAGACTAGCTACCACACCCTGCTGGTGTGTATTCAGTGTATTATGAACATTCTAAATGCCTCTTGAGGATAAACACTGTGTTTTCATCATCTCTTTCCCCACTGCTCTTAGAATAGATCCTAAAACATGGCACTTAGATGCTTGTTATATATTTGCTGACCTTATCAATCCAATTATATCAGATTAAATCAGTCCATTGTCTTTGAGCTCCTCTTATGTGCTATTCTATCTTGTTGTGCACTGTGGAGTTCACTCTCCAGAAGCTTATGAGTGGGGGACAACATTGCATCAAAGGAGCACAACAGAAAAGGTGATTATTAATAGCTCAAGGCAATTACAGACAAGCTAGCACTGGACAGTCCGTGATTGAGTGCCAAGCTAATTGTGTGGGCACTAATCCCTCTAGATCTTCAAGGAGGTTGTGTTCACTTCATAGAGAAGAGGTTTTAGGTAGGAGACAGGGTTGGATCTGAGTCTTAATGTGAAGCTAGGGCTGGGATGGGAGAGAAATGTGACCATGGTGGACTACTAGAAGCAATCATGTGAAGACGGGACCACACAAGCTGCACTTAGTATGCTTATACACACACACACAATTATAACTTTTTTTTTCAAAAGGAGCCTTGCTATAAGCATAGTCTAAGAAATAAGAAAGTAAATAAGAGTGGTCAGCCATGAGAGTTCTAAATCATTTTTTTAAAAAATAACTAATCAAAATGGATAAAGCATGCATGGCATAGATTATATTGCTCACTAAATATCACACGTCTTCCCACCCTCTTATGAAGCTGGTTTGGGCTGACGTGTATACAACTGCTGGTCCAAGGCAAGAAATAGCTCATGGTAGGTCACCATGCATTCTGTTCCCATCCTGTTTCCCTTCTGGAAGTAAAGAATTCTGAGATGATGGAACTGCAGGATGGAATTTAGGCTGCATCTGTAAGCTACCTATTGTTGGAGAGTCATGAAACAGAGTCTCTTCACCTGTCTCAGACTGCGATGTGACCAAGAAATACTGTCTTCAACCATTCAGAAATTTAGATTTTCTTTGTTACTGCAGCATAGCTTACCCCATTCTATTATATCCAGTGTTCTCTATGAAGGGACGGAATATCACACAATAAAAATGATTCATCCTCTCTTTAGAAAAGACAACAAGCAAAGAAAACTTTTAAAATCTACTTTTGGTTATCTGCAGCACAAAGGTATGCCTTCCTGCCTCGGAGCAAAAGATTCAGCTCAGTTCAGTCGCTCAGTCGTGTCTGACTCTTTGCGACCCCATGAATATATATAATTGAACAGTCTAGAGGAGGAAATGGCAACCCACTCCAGTATTCTTGCCTGGTGTATCCCATAGATGGAGGAGCCTGGAGGGCTACAGTCCATGGGGTCGCAAAGAGTTGGACACAACTGAGCACGCATGCATAAATCAACAGTCAGCATCTACACCCCCTTGGGAACACTGACTGGACTCACTCATGCACTGCTGTGCAGAACTTTCTGCAGTATCTCTAATCACTGGCAGCAGAAGGTGAGCAAGGAAAGGCAAAGGTTACCTGAAATAAACAGAAAATTCTCAAACCTTATTAAGTCAACATCTTCCCTAACCAGACTTTTTAACATGGTGACTAACAAGTAGAAGACGGCTCTCCTGCCTCCTCTTCCCTGGTCCCCATCTAATTATATGAGCAAGAAACAAAGGGTGATAGGAAAGAAGGGCACCAGAGGCCAGAGAAATCCACAAGCTAGAAAACCGGACCCAGAGTCTTAGGTGGCAGCTCCATCTGAGCCATTATTTTACTGCCTGAGACTGTCCTTGAGGAGGCACTTTATATTTTCTATCAGCTCCACTTATTCTCTGGCTTGAAAGAACAGCCAGCTGTATACTGGTTTCTGGGTCCTCACGAATTTCTTAGGTTGTACATTAAGACTTGAGACAAAGCACACTTGTTTGGGGGAATAAATTTCTTGAAATGAGCAGTGTTCACAGAAGGCCCATTCTGAGAATGGTCCAACTTGATTCAGGGAGCAAGGGGTATAAAAGAGAATGAGATTTGCCCCCTTAATTATTTGCCCTGGAGAGACGAAGCCAAGAGAATAAAGAGCCCAAGCTCTCTCTCCTCTTGCCCTCCCATCTCCTGCCAGTGACCCCTAGTGGCTGAACCTAATGAAGCCAGAGGGCAGAGGGGTCCGTGGATGCGGTCCATACAAGTCACCATCCCAGGGTTCAGAGTAAGATGGACAAGGACGGAAGACAGTCTGGAGAGGCAAATGGAGAATATCCAGCAAGCACACTGACTAAAACTGAAAGGTCATAACCTTAGAGAAAATTCATATCTAGATGAACTAGTATCAGTTGTCAACTTACACACATCAGTATATACAATGGGAATGTTTAAATTTAGAGGACGTTCCTCTGTCCAAGATTGTGATTCTCCCTTTTCTCCCCCAAGTCAGAACAGTGCAGAAAGAGAGACTGGAAGGAGCTTTCTCTTCTTCAGACTATAATGGATGTCGGTGTTGGACATGTCTCATTAGCACCCAACTAAGCAGGAGACATCACACAACTTTCTCATGATCTTTGTGCTAAAAGGATGCCCTTTGGTGGAGCCAAGCAGAATGCATTAGAACTTCCCTATCTCTGATCACCAGCTGGAAGACCCTTCGCTGGAAGGTGGAGCCCCTGGCCCAGTCCTGAATACTACACAGTCTCAGTATCTGGGAGTCTCAACAGCCCTTTCCAGGGTCTGAGTCAGTACAAAAGTGCTGATGACAGGAGTCTTTCTCCTGGCTGCAAAGGCTCATGTGTCTACCTCATTCCAGGGTTCATTTTACCCACATTGTGCATCTCAGTCTGTCAGATTCCCATCTGAGTCAGTCAACCATCCACTCCTCAGATCTCTGCTGACTGCTGCTTTCCATGCCTGGAAGCTCTCACCAGTGCCTTGGTTCTTAACTGCCTCTGGTTCTTAATGGGTCTTTACTAGTCAAGGCTATTTCAGCATGCACTGAGCCAGCCTCACTGTACAGTGCCCTGCCTATGAGGTCCTTTCTGTGACTTACTCTCTAAATGCCTCTTTCCTCCCCTGATTGGCACTGATCCCCTGTTTCCCCAGAGTGCCCCCCTGCCTCCTCCTCCTCAGAGATGCTACATCCCAGTCAGGAATTCTATGCCTTTGGATCCCCAGACTTTTCTGGAATCATCTATCTGGTGAGCAGCCCACAGAAATCCTTAATGCACTAAGCTGACTCCTGTGAGCTTTGACTGTGTACTTAGGGATGAGAATGAGAAACTTTCAAATATTTCTTAAAAATAAAGTCATGGCTCTCATTTAAATAGAAAACAAAAAGATGTCAAAGGTTTTGTTTAACTCATTAATCAATGAGGAAACCAGTAAGATGTCACAAATCATTCAAAGGAAAACTCATAGAGCCATACGTATATAGGCAGGCAGGAGGCACATTGAGATGAATGCAAATAGATTCAAAGTTAGTCCAAAATAAGTTGCACTCCACCACACACAATTCATTTGCATTTCTGTGGACAAGAATAATTTGCGTTATTAGTTTTCTACAATTTAGAGTTATAAAATAGCTCCAAATCAATGAAAGGTGGAGATAACCACAAAGGGTACTCCAAAAAAGACATCCAGTAAACCTTTTCTTTGCCAATTTTAAAGTCTCACAATTTTTCCTCATAGGAGGAAGGCCTCTCCCCTTTCCAATAGGAATCCACATCTAATATAACTATTGGAAGCACTGTCTGTGAGGTGGGAACAGACATCTTTGCTTGTGGAGACCAATGTTTGTGTCTTTAATCCAAACCTCAGTAAGTGCTGTACACTGGATGTTTGTGTCTCCTACCCCAAAATCAGGATGTTGAACCCCTAACCCCTAGGGTGATGGTATTAGAGGTGGGGCCTCTGGGAGGTGCATATATCACAAGAGTAGGGCTGTCATAAATGAAACTGGTGCCGTTATAAAACAGACTTTGGAGAGCTCTCTCGACCCTTCAGCCATCTGAGGCCACAGCAAGAAGACAGCCACCTGCAATGAAGAAGAGAGTTCTCTCACCAGAACTCAACCAGGCTGCCACTCTAAGCTGGGACTTCCAGCCTCCAGAACTGGGAGAAATGAATTTCTGTTGTTTATAAGCCACCCAGTCTCTTGTACTTTGTTACAGCACCCTGAAGGGACTAAGACAACAAAGCATGGCTACTTCATTCCTTTTAGACATTGTTATCAAGGGTGTGGTCTGGTATTACCTGGAAGCTGGCATAGAAATTCAAATTTTGGCCCTCGTCTAAACCATAATTATTATTTTTAAAGGTCTCAGGCCTAAATAAATGGAAAGATAACCCACATTTATGGATCAGAAGACTTAATATTGTTATGATATCAATACCCCCCCCATATCTACAGATTCAATGCCATTCCTATCAATATCTCAGCTGGCTTTTTGGAGAAAAAATTGGCAAGCTTATCGTAAAATCCATATGGAATTACAAGGCACCCAGAACAGCCAAAACAATCTTGAAAAAAATGAATGAAGTTGGATGACTCATACATTCCTATTTCAAAACTTATTACAAAGCTACAGTGATCAAGACAGTGTCATACTATTACAGAATAGAACTAGGAGCCCAGAAATAAACCCATATATTTCCGGCCAGTTAATCTTCAACAAGTATGCAAAGACCATCCAACAGGGAAAGAATAGTCTTCTCAATAAATGATTCTGGGATAAATGAATACTCACATACAATAGAATGAAGCTAGATTCCTTATCTCACATCATATACAAAAATTAATTCAAAATGGATCAGAGACCTAAATATACCTGAATCTAAGAGCTAAAACTATAAAATTTTTAGAAGAAAACCTAGGTGTAAATCTTTGTGACATTGAATTAGGCAGTAGTTTCTTGATATGACACCAAAAGAAAATGAAAAGACAACCCAATGAATGGAGAAAATATTTGTGAATTATATATCTGATAAGGAACTTATATCTAGAATATATGCAGAACTCTTACAACTCAACCATAAAACGACAAACAACTCTAATTTTCAATGGGCAAGGGATCTGAGTAGACATTTCTCCACATTTATCCAAAGAACATATGCACAAGGCCAATAAATATATACAAAGGTGCTAAACATTGTTAGTCATTAGGGAAATACAAATCAAAACCACAATGTGATACCACTGAATATCCATTAAGATGATTAAAACTTTGAAGCAGACAGTAACAGCATTAGAAACTTAACATACTGCTGGTAGGAATATAAGAATGGTGTAACCACTTTGGAAAACATTTTGGGAGTTCCTCAAAATATTAAACATAGAGCTACCATATAAGTTAGCAATTCCACTCCTACATATATTTCCAAGTCAAAAACATAAATCTACACAAAAACCTGTACACAAACGTTCATAGCAACACTATTTGTAATAACCACAAAACGGAAGCAACTCAAATGCCCATCAACTGATGAAAGAATACATAAAATGTGGTATATTCATACAATGGAATACTATTTAGCAATAAAAAGGCTAAAAGATTTAAAACACTATGCTAAGTAAAAGAAGGCAGATACAGAAGGCTACATACTGTGCGACTGCATTTCTTTGAAAAGTCCAGAAGAAGCAAACCTATAGAGGTAGAAGGTTTAGTGGTGGCCAGATATGGGGGGAGGTGAGATGGGGAGTGACTGCTAGTGGGTAGGGAATTTAATTTTGGAGTGATGAAAATATTCTTGAGATGTGGTAATGGTTGCACAACTTCATGAATACACACACACACCAAAAAACAGTAAATGTTCACTTTCCAAAGATCAAATTTAGAGTATATGAATTATGTCTCAATAGGGTTATTTTTTTTAATGGTCTCAAGACAGAGGCACACTTGCCCTGCGTTTTCTGCCTCACCCAAGCTCCTATGGAATTTAGAACGTGGTGCCCCACCCCCTCCCCCTGCCAGTCCCATTATCTACTTCCTGTAACGGAATCTCCTCACAACCGGTACCCCCATAGCAACTGCCACTTCCGGTCCGTCCCAGAGCCGGTGCCCAGCCGCTTGCGGCCCAGCTGCGAGCACTCCTGTGGCTGCCATCATGGCTTACCGTTGGAAGGCTCCGAAGAGGCGGCTGAGATCTCCGCCTCCACTGCTGCCCTCCCTCCTGCTGCCTGGCCCGGATTTTTCCTATCCGCGATGGCTTCTGGATGGTGATGATGGCCCCCGCCCTGATGCCCGCAGTAGCCCTGAAGGTGTGCCACTACTACCACGGCGAGTGCGAGGCCGCGGTAAACGGCCACGCCGCCCTAGAGCTCCACAAGTCCTTCCAGTGCCTGGCCAGGGCCTGCTCCCTGCACCACCACCACCAGGTGGCCTTGAAGCACATCACCCAGTTCCTGCTGTGCTCCCACGAGCACAGCAAGAGGGCCAAGAGCCTGATGTTCCTGCTGAACCGGCACAGCAGCCGCGTCTCCTTCCTCAACATCAGGATGCCCGAGACCCGAGAGCGGGAGAGCAGCCTCCAAGCCATGCAGAACACCCTGTACCTGGAGAAGAGCGTCAGCCAGAGCCTGCTCAACCTGCACCACCTAGCCACGGAGAGCAGCAACGCCCACCTGTGCCACTTCCTGGAGACGCGCCACTTGGACCAGCATCTCAAGTTCGTCAAAGAGCTAGGGGACCATCTCACCAGCGTGCTCAAGATGAGGTTCCCAGAAGGCGGTCTGGCAGGGTACATCTTTGATAAGTTTACCCTGGGCAACAGCGACAAGGAGGACTGATCCTGGACTGGACTTTCCCCTGAGTCACGGGTGACTCCCCAAAGGTCACCCTGTCTGCCACGCAGACTGCAGTATTGCTCTTGGAGAAAAAATCCCACACTGCAGTTATTACTTCTTCAAATAAAGTTACTAGTTGATGCAAATATAAAGGTCTTTTATTCATGTGTGCAGATCTCTAATTTTTTAAGTTTTAAACAGGTATCCAGGAGACTCTCCACCCAACCATGCCCCATCCATGTACAGTTCAGGATCTCCACAGAGGGAGGGAGGGAGGTCTTACATGGGCCCTTGGAAAATACAAAATCAGTCTTCCCCTTGTAAACAATGTATATGTGGGGAGGGTGAGGTAAGGTGGGTGGTCTGGGGCTCTAGGGGTTGGTGGGTGGTGTTTGTAGGTGTTTATGTATGGTAAAGATAGAATATGGTCCAGAATTCATCACAGCAGTTGCCTCTGGGGAAGAAGTGGAGGGAATGGGCAGGGATTAAAAGAAAGGGATTGGAACTTGAGGCAGGTGGTATGGGTTCCATCTCTGGTCAGGGAATTCCCACAAGCAGTGTGGACCAAAAAAAAAAAGATCTTCAGCATTATGTGATGTATTTCAGTTCAGTAACATGCACACATCTTAATGTTTGTTGATTCTTGGTAGCAAGCTGGGGTCGTGAAAGGCAGCATGGCACAGACTGTCATTAACAAGCTCACCCTGAGTGACAATGATAATGGGTAATAAGCCTCCAACTATCTTCCCTATAGTCAAGGGGCTGATCAACAAAAATAATAATAATGGCACTCTGCAGGTCCAAGTCCTCTTATGTATATTCTTATATTTTATTTTTATAAGAACCTCAAGAAATAAGAAGGACAGGGATGTCCCTGGTGGTCCAGTGGCTAAGACTCCATGCTCCCAATTCAGGGGACCTGGGTATAATCCCTGGTCAGGGAACTAGATCCCACAGGCCACAACTAAAGATCCCAAGTGTCAAAATGAAGATGGAAGATCCTGTGTGTCACAACTAAGACCTAGCACAGCCAAATAAATACATTTAAAGAAAAGAAAGAGGAAGGATATGCGTTATCAGTGAGAAAAAGGGAGGCCACACAGATAAGAAGTTATTGAATGTGGACATGAACATAGATCTTCTAATGCCATGCTTTTTTTTTTCCTGTTACCTCACAGGTATATCAATGGGTTAAGAATAGTGGGTGGGCAGACTGGGAATCCAGCCAGATAAGGCTGGAAAGGGAGGGAAATCCCCTTGTGAAGACAGCCCTGATCACTGCAGTCTCATCTCTAATTACAGGGGTGCCTTCTAGCCTAGGGTGGGGATGGCTGCCACACAGCCAAAATCCTTCTCAGAGGGAAGACGTCTTCAAAAGCGGCCACCAAATGTGTCAGAGGTAGCAGGGCACCTCACTGGAAGGCAGTCAGCATCCATAGACCCAAATCCCTCAGTTCAGGCTCTCTTGCTGCTCCCCACAGGCAGAAGCACTGCTACCTGAGTTGGCTCAGAACACCTGGAAAGACCTTGGGAGTGGAAATGTCCAGAGACTGTATCTCTTCCCAAGTGGTTTCCCTTTGGGCATGAAAGGTGTTTGTTGGGGAGGTGGCGGCAAAACACACATGTTATATCTGCAAATTCAGCTTCTCTGGACAGAGAAACTCTGTGTTTTTGCTCTGCATGGGGTACTGTAATTAATCTACCGAACCACTGGCTGTTATGGCCTCTTCACTGGGATTCTAAAGCTGACCCTAGTCTTGGGTGCTGCCCCCCCTCACAGTGTTATCCCATCTTTCCCTTTTCCATGCTTCAGAGGGGCTCCCTGGGATGATGCAGAGAAGTATACTTCGACCTGCATCCTCTTATTTGACCTGGAAAACAAGGATTTCCTCACCAGCCAGACTCAACGAGACTTGTGATTGTTACACTCCACTGCCTATTACAAGCCACTACTTGGCAGGGAATATTTAAAGACAGCGGCAGCTTAATCATTTCTGTGTTCTTCTGTAAGATGAATGTAAATGTTCTAAATCCCCCTTTTCCTAGTTCAGTTTTGGGGTCCACAAACAGCCCTGTGGTTATGTGGGGTAGGGATGGAAAGAAGTGAGGAGCATTCAGATGAATGAAATCTGCACCACTGTATGTACCTGACCATGTCTTGACTGTGTCCATCTCTCTAAGTCTCCTTATTTACCCAGCCTCTTCCAATGCATATCTCTCAAAAGGTGTGAGCAGACTTCTGGTGGGTGTGTCACCCTCCTGCCTACTTGCAGCCTTCCCAGTTCCTTGATAACCTGATTTTCAGGACATGGAACTCTGCTGTGATTTGGTCTTCCAGCCCTGGAAACTACCACCCTGAGATGTACAGCTGGATGCTTGTCACTCACAGGCCATGCTCTGCTGCTTGGGGAAGTGATGTCTGAAATAGTGGCTGTTGCTATGGGTACCAGAGTCTCAGGCAATGATAGTATCAGGAGAGACTGAGGGAAACGGTAATAAAATTGATAACTTCATCGCAGGCTCAAACATGGATTCAAATTAACTGTGTTGAATAATTTACCTCTGGGGAAAAAAATCCTCACTCTATCACAAAAGGAAATTTCTTAATAGATGGTTGTCACTGACAAGTTGTACTTCATTTTCCAGAAAAAGGAAAAGTCTTTTTTCCCTCAGAGATGTGTGACAAGCAGTACAAAGCACCCATTAATGTCTCCTGAATCTTCTCTACTCTTGGAATTTGTTCCACATTTCTAAGTTCTCCCTTAATTTTTTTCATTTGCCAGCAATTCCAGTTTCTTTTCACAAGCTCAAGAGATATATCTAATCAAGTATTCAGTAGAGGAAGGCATTACCACTAATACTGGAAGTGATACTGTGCTGAGATTTAAAAATAAAAATTTTTATTACTATTTTTTTTGAAGACCTGAGTTCAGCCTCAGAGGGTTATAAATGGAGAATTGGCTTCAGGAAAACCGAAGTGAAGGGTGAAATGAGGGTGATTAGCAAAGTGTTAAGACACCTAAAAAGTAAAGAAATGTATGCCTTGATTCATTTAGTCACGAAGGATGTAAGAGTGGAATAAGTCACAATGAGTGAGCAAAGTAGTACTGGCTAACATAATAATTGTCTACCAGTATGGATTGGGTTTGGTTATGAATAACAGAGATTGGAAAGGCAGTGGCCATATACTGTACAAGGGTCAACTGTATTCTCTTCACATTCAAGCAGGTCTCCTAGGACCCAGTTGATCCACACCTTTTTACTTGCTGTACACACACAGAAGGGAGACAGTCCGAGCTGGAAGAGGTGTGTGACTCTTCCCTCCTTTACAGATGGTGGAACTGAGTCCAGACAAGTGACATGACTGTGGTCACTCAGGGCCAGAACCAGGACTGAGGCCTTGAATATTCAGCACTCACAGGGTTGCAAAAATATTAAAAGAGAGAGAGAGAGAGAGATTCAAATAAAACCAAATCTTGATAAGACTACAGACCTTGCAGAATGGCTAAACTTTTGAAAAAGACAATAAATTTTGCTCCTATGAACATTAAAAGAGAAAAGCAATGGCTTTTAAATTTGGTGGTGGGGGGGCAGTTTCTCCCCTGTATTAAAAGAAGTATGGAGGAAAACAGTTCAGACTACTGAGGGCACTCTTTCCATCTCATTTCACTCATTTCAAGACATTTTTTTTTCACTTTTTCACATTTTTAAAACTGGGATAAATCTTACAATTGCTGTTGGTCATAGCTGTCATTGCCTGAACGAGCCCATCAAGACTCAACAGAGGGACTTCCCTGGTGGTCCAGTGGCTAGGACTACATGCTCCCAATACATGGGGTGCAGGTTCAATCCCTGAACAGGGAACTAGATGCCACGTGCTGCAACTAGGACTTGGTGCAGCCAAAATAAATATATATTTTTTAAAGACTTGACAGAGTGGTCTTACTGGCTAGGAACCAACTTCTAGAGGCATTAGAAGAGTACTCTTAAGAAATTATCCATCAACAACACTTTTCATGGTGCAGAGGATGATATTAAGAGATACTAATATTATTAAGAGATACTAATATTATTAAGATCACAAAAGTGATTTAGAAGAGTTGGAATTTGTTATTCAAATCATTTACCTTTTACAGCTCAGTTGAGATATAATTGACATATAATATTGTGTAAGTTTAAAGAGTACAATGTGATGATGATACACTTACGTATTGTGGAATGATGACCAAAATGAAGTTGGTTAACACATCCTTCACCTCACATAATTACCTTTTTGGGGAGGGGGTGGTGAGAATATTTAAGATTTACTTGAAACCATCAATAAAACAAAAATACAACCTAGTGGGACTTCCCTGGTGGTACAGTGGATAAGAATCCACCTGCCAATTCAGTGGACGTGGGTTCAATTCTTCGTTAGGGAAGATTTCATATGCCGTGGGGCAACTAAGCCCATGTGCCACAGCTTCTGAGTCCAAGCACCGAGAGCCTGTGCTCTACAACAAGAGAAGTTGCCACAACTAGAGAAAGCCCACACATAGCAACAAAGATTCAGTGCAACTGAAAATTTAAAAATTTTTTTTTAATTTTAAAAAATAAAAATAATAAAAAGACAATCTACTGAATAGGAGAAAATATTTGCAAATTATGTGACCAATAAGGGGTTAATATCCAAAACATAAACAGCTCATGCAACTCAATACAAAAAAAAACCCTAAAACCTGATTAAAAATAGGTTCAAGACCTGAATAGACATTTTTCCAAAGAAGACATACAGATGGCTAATAGGCACATGAAAACATGCTCAACATCACTAATTATTAGAGAAATGCAAATCAAAACCACAATGAGATATCATGTCACACATGTCAGAATGTCTATTGTCAAAATGGCTACTGTGACAAAGCCTATAAATAACAGGGCTTCCCAGGTGGTGGCAGTGATAAAGAACCTACCTATGAATGCAGGAGACGTAAGAGATGTAAGTTTGATCCCTCAGTCAGAAAGATCCCCTAGAGCAGGGCATGGCAACCCACTCCTTCTTGCCTGGAGAATCCCACAGATAGAGGAGCCTGGTAGGCTACAGTCCATATGGTCGCAAAGAGTGGGACACAACTGAAGTGACTTAGCACGCACACACTACAAATAAAAAGTGTTGGCAAGGATGTGGAGAAAAGGGAACCCTCATACAGGATTGGCAGGAATGTAAACTGATACCATCACTATGGATAGCAGTATGGAGGTTCCTCAAACAGCTAAAAACAGAATTACCATATGATCCAGGAATTCCACTCCTGGGTACATATTCAGAAAACAAAAACACTAATTTGAAAAGATACGTGCACCCCAATGTTCATAGCAGTATTATTTACAATAGCCAAGATATGGAAGCATCCCAGATGCCCATCAACAGATCAATGGATAAAGATGTGAGATATATACATACATACACACATATATACATGGATATTACCCAGCCATAAAAAGAATGAAATTTTGTAAGTGTAACAACATAGATGGACTTGGAGAACATTATGCTTAGAGACAAAAATAAGACAGAGACAAATACTATATGTTATCACTTATATGTGGTATCTTTAAAAATAAAACAAATGTATTTAACAAAACAAACAGACTCACAGATACAGAGAACAAACCAGTGGTTACCAGTGGGGAGAAGGAAACAAGGAGGGGCAAGATAGGGGTAGGGGATTAAGAAATACAAACTATTATGTATAAAACAGATAAGCAATAAGGATATACTGAATAACCCAGGGAACAACACAGGGAATTGTGGTGCTGGAGAAGACTCTTGGGGGTCCCTTAGGCTGCAAAGGAAATTAAACCAGTCAATCCTTAAGGAAATCAACTCCAAACATTCATTGGAAGGGCTGATGTTGATGCTGAGGCTCCAATACTTTAGCCACTGATGCGAACAGCCAACTCACTGGAAAAAATCCTGATGCTGGGAAAGACTGAAGGCAAAAGGAGAAGTGGGAGGCAGAGGATGAGATGGTTGGATGGCCTCACCAACTTGATGGACATGAATTTGAGCAAACTCTACGAGATAGTGGAGGACAGAGACCTCACAGAATCTGTCTTTTCTGTCTGACTTATTTCACTTAGCACAGTACCTTCATGATCCATCCTTGTTACAAATGGCATGGTTCCCTTCTTTTTCCGTTGCTCACCTACTACATCTTCTTTATCCATGCATCTGTCAATGGGCATTCAGGTTGTTTCTATGCCTTGGCTATTGTGAACAACACTGCAACAAGCATGGAAGTTCAGATGTCTTCGAAGAGTTGACATTTGAATCTGAAGAAGATTCAGCAGTACGATCAACAATTTATTTAGTGCAGTTTCCTTTTTATGTGTATGCACAAGAGTAATGTAATGACCAAAAATCTATATCTAAATGAATGTAAAAGAGATCATTTACTAATTGAAAAATCAAAGAAAAATCCAAAGGATAAAAAATGTTGTGTCTTAATTAAATTGGTAGCATTTCCTTTTTTCCTTTGCAGTACATAAAATAATGCTGTACCTTAAAACTGACATGTTTGATAAAATATATTATTTTGTTGTTCCATTATACAGGGCTTCTGTTCTTAAGCTGTATTTTCCAATATGGCTATTGGAGTTCCAACTACTTACATCAACATACCAGGCAGAAGAAAGAACAGATAGATACAGATATACAGATATATAATATATATAGGAGTAGAAGAAGATCAAGACCTTTGCTAGAAAGAAGGAAAAGGTAATAAATCTGAGTGCCATGAAAGGAGGGTTGATCTTTGAGTTAAGGGGTGGTGGCTTCCTGTGGTTTCTGACTCAGGGGAGTACCATCATAGGAACATTTACTTTCCATCAAAATCAGAGGATCCAACAGAAAGCCTCAAGCCAGATTTATTGGTATGTGTGTTTTATTTGAACTAATGATTTTTAAAAAATAATTTTTCAATTTTGGAATAAGCTTAGATTTACATAAATGTTGCAAAGATAGTACAGTTTCTGTATATCCCCCACCTAGTTTCCTCTGTTAACCTCTTACATAACATGGTGCATTTGTTAAAAATAAGACATTAAATCTAGCACATTATGAGACTTCCCTGCTGGTCCAATGGCTAAGACTCCACACTCCCAATGTGGGGAGCTTGGGTTTGATCCCTGGTCAGGGAACTAGATCCCACATGCCTCAACTAAGAGTTTGCATGCCACAACTAAAGATCCCACATACTGCAGTGACGATCCTGTGTGCCTGGTACAGCCCAATTAATTGACTGATTAAACAAAGATTTTAAAATGAACTAAACTCCATAGTGTATTTCCACTGAAGTCCACTTTCTGTTTTGGTTCCAAAAATCAAGGATGCCACATTGTATTTATGTCATGGCTCCTTGGCCTCCTCTGTCCCAGTCCTTCCTTGTTTTTGATGGCCTTGAGAGTTTGAAGAGTACTGGTCAAGTGTTTTATAGAACATTTATCAGTTTGGGTTTGTCTGAAGTTTTCTCCTGATTAGACTTGCTTATGGGTTTGGGGGGAAGAAGACCACAGAGATGACATGCTCTTCTCACACATCGTACTGGGGGTACATGCTATCCATGTGACATTACTGGTGATATTGGCTTCGATCACTTGGTTGAGGTGGGCTCTGCCTGCTTTCTCCTCTACAAAGTTAGTAGACTACTTTTCCCTGTCCATTCTTTATTCTTTAGAAGCTCGTTACCCTGAAGAGGTGGGGAGGAATTCAGTACCACATCCTGGGTGGGGAGTAATTCTTCTGAAAGGAGAATTTGTACCTTCTTTGCCATTTATTCATTTATTCAGTCATCTATTTATATCAGTATGGACTCATCGATGTTTACTTACTACTTTGGGTTACAAACCAATAATGCTATTTATTTAGTTGCTCAAACTGTTCCAGATTTGACTATTGGGAACTCTTTCAGTTGGCTCTTGTGACCCTTTAGACATCTCCCATGCGCGCGCGCGTTCGTGTGTGTGCGTGCGTGCACGCGTGCGTGCGTGCGTGTGTGTGTGTGTAGCACTTCCTTTATGGTACTACAAGATGCTCCAAGCTCAGGATGTATTTTCTCTTCCCCAGCCCTAGAATCAGCCACTTCTCCAAGGAGTCCTACTTCCTTTTATTGGATAAGTGGTATTTGGGAACTACGATCTTGGCAAACTTGTGAGTTTTTAACTGGAAGAGTTCTCATAAAATTTTGTATTTCTGGCTTCTCATAAAAATATTAACCATCTGGCCACATTGGGCTCTGTCCCATGGGAATGTTCATATAGAGTTGAGTTACAGTGGCCACCTTAAAGTAATTACATTCTCCAATTTACCACATGACATGCCATTCAAGCAAGGTAACTTGAATACCCAAAGGCATCTCTTCATTGATTTCAGTTCCCCACTGGGCCCCGCTAGTACTCAGTTTTGTGTTGTTCTTAGATTCTCTGTCTCAAGCACCATGGACCATGCAAGGGTCAGAAACCTGGGATGGATTCTCTGCCACAGAAAAGGATGGTTCCTGTCCCTTAGGTTGATTGGCCCCCGTATCTCTGAGCCTCTGATGGTATTTAAGAGATGAAATTTGGATCGCTGGGTCATCTGTTTTCTTACTGCCTAGAAGTCAAAAGAGCTCAGCTTAAGGCTGGATCTATGAGTGTCTCCGTCAGTTATTTGTTGACCAAAGCACTCAACTTCTTTTACCTTCTGTTAGTACTTAATATCATGGTGACAAATCGCCTTGATGCTTGTGTATACTTCAACTGCATTACCAGGGAGGACATACAAGATGTCACAGACCAAAAAGCTCACAGATCAGACTAAGATGGCTTGGCTCACACTGTTTGCTGAAGGATTTAGAACAGTTAGAATCAACAAGGGGTTGGGGAGGGAGAAAGAGAGAGGAGAGAGTGCTTGAGTGCATGGTAGTCAGATGGAAGGGACTGAATCCAATGTCATGTCATGTTCACATGGCCATTCTCTGCTGCTTCAGTTTCCCCCACTTCATATGATTATAAAGACCAGTGATGAAGATAAGGAGAGCCAATATACACCAGTTCTGTCAGAGATACCAAGGGACCAATAGTCCTGATGGACAGGGCAGGGGACATATGGGACCCAAACTGGTACCCCCAGTATATGGCTGGTCTAAGGATGAACCACTGTCAGGAATGGTTGGTGTCTACTTGGTTCTTCCATTCATTCCTATTCAGAATGCATATATTCTGCCCTGTTTATCCATGTCAAATATCTATCACAAGAATTATCCATACTTAGTTTTGTCTATCCTCCTTACATGTTTTTCTTTGCTATTGCAGACTACTCTTAAGCAAACAGCAGACAGGTCCTTGCACAAGCATCTTCCGATCTGTTCTTCAGGGAGATGGCATGAATGTTTTTCAGGGTATTGTTAGGTTGGTTCCTCTCCTGGCTCTGTTGATTAGACCCTCGGCAGCCCAGCCTGGTGATAATCTAAAAACCCGTTCAGGACCATATTCAGCTTACAATAAAGGGAGTTATGACTTCATTTTCTTTAAGGATCTTGATTTCTTAGTCTCTAATGCCTTGAGGAAATCACTCCCTTTAGCAATCTGAAAAGGAGAGAAAAAAGTATACCCATGGTGGATTCATGTCAATGTATGGCAAAACCAATACAGTATTGTAAAGTAAAATAAAGTAAAAATAAAAATTAAAAAAAAAGTCTTCCCCAAAAGGGGGCACTCACTCCTGTATTATTGCCTGGGAAATCCCATGGGTAGAGCAGCTTAGTGGGCAGCAGTCCATGGGGTCGCAGAGTTGGAGGCAACTGAGTTGCCCCTGCCTAGTTGCCCCACCTTTGTAGTGGTCTGGTATCTGTAGAAGATGAGGTCTAGGAGGCTCTTGGAGGAAGACAGGTAGGGGGAGGGAGTTGACTTCAGAAGCTAAGAATAAATGGAAAGTGAAGATATGGCTCCCTGAGGTGCAGACATGGATGTAGGGAATTTCAAGAAGTCATTGGAAGTTCACTGAATAGCTATCTATGAGAACAAAAAGGAAAAGGAGGAGGCATCATGGGACTGGTTAAAGTGAACGTCGCTCAGCTGTGTCCAACTCTTGCGACCCCATGGACTATACAACCCATGGAATTCTCCAGGCCAGAATACCAGAGTGGGTAGCTGCTCCCTTCTCCAGGGGATCTTGCCAACCCAGGGATCGAACCCAGGTCTCCCACATTGCGGGCAGACCATATGAGCCACAAGGGAAGCCCAAGAATACTGGAGTGGGTAGCCTATCCCTTCTCCAGGGGATCTTCCCAGCCCAGGAATTGAACCAGGGTCTCCTGCACTGCAGGTGGATTCTTTACCGACTGAGCTATGAGAGAAGCCCAAGGACTAGTGTTCCCACACCGGGAGTCGAACCTGGGCTGCCCAGGTGAAAATCAGGAATCCTAGTCCTGAATATGCAATATTAAGTAGTCATTAAAATTGTGCTTTCTCAGGCAAGTTCAATCTTACCCAACAGCAGAGTCAGTCAAGAAGTGGCATAAGACCAATAAATCCAGAGATTATCTAAGAGCAAAACAATCCATTCAAACCCTCAGAAAGGGCAATAAGCAGAAAGCAGTCTTTCTGGTCCTCTAGTGAAGACACGATGTGAACTTCACAACAAGGCAGCTGAGCTACCTTCTCTCACAATTTGTTCTGGAAGGATCTTCTCTTGACAAACAGAGTGAACTCTGCTCAGAGAGAACCTCCACTTTGTCATCTGAAGGCTCCCCAGATGGACCTCCAGAAAAAGGGGAGAAAGAAGATTGGAGGCCTTGTGTTTGGGATCTGCCCCCACTCTGGAGAGTCCTTCGGCAAGCCTCCTTGGTTAAGGACAATCTGAGATAGAGCAGACCTCCAGTGCAGAACTGTTGCTAGCAGAAGAGAGCTCAGTGATGCCAGGACCCCTGGTGATGCAGTTAACAACAGACTCAAGGACTTTGGGAGGGGGCTGCTGAGGCACTGAACTAACTGGATTTTCAGGGAGCCTCTGATATTTGCAGGGATATCCACGTGACAAGGAGCAGGGTTTGTGGAAGGAGATGAAGGAAGGGGGTGATTTCCCCTTGACAAAGCAAGAAAATCCACTTCACCTATCTGATCTGTTCATGGAAGCAAAAGGAGAGTAGCCTTCAGGGAAAGAAGTTTGGGAGAAAAAGAAAATATCCACCTTGCCTAAGATGTTAGGAAGAGAAGTGGAGACCTGAGGGTGAAAACCCAAGATGGCGAACCCAATCATAGTCATAATCATTATGGTCCAACTCGTAATGCTATTAAGGCTGGCAGAAATGCATGCTCTGTCTGGAAGGATTTCACATTGCAAAGAGCAACTTTAATACCAAAAATAATTGTTTACCTTTTGCCCTCCATTCATTCTTCAATGATGTGAAAGTGTATGGAAAGCAGAGGGTCAAGAAGTGAAGGAAAGACCATCCATTGTTGGAAAAGCCATGATCTGGGAGATGGTTAGCTTGGAGATGAACCCAGTGAGAGAAAGAAGAGCTGGCTCGCATATGTCAAATTGAAAATGACAGGAGGTAGACTCCCAAATTGGGGCTTCCCCTGTGGCTCAGTAGTAAAGAATTCACCTGCCAATGCAGAAGACCTGGGTTCAATCTCTGGGCTGGGGAGATCTCCTGGAGAAGAAATGGCAACCCACTCCAGTATTCTTGCCTGCAAAATCCCATGGACAGAGGAGCCTGGTGGGTGACAGTCCATGGGGTCACAAAGAGTCACACACGACTGAGCGAATCAACAACAACAACAAACTTTCAAATCAGGGCCTGTAGGAGCTGAGAACGCAGGCTGGAGAGAGAGCTCATCCGGGGGTAGGGAAGCAGTGTCACTTGAGGAGAGATGATAAAAGCTGAAATGTGAAGGGCAGCTTAAGGCCAAGAACAGAGTCTTCATGTTTAAGTAAAATGCCATTTAGAAAGAACAGCTGACGGGGATCCGGGCTTCAGGAGGAAACTGGCCAATCCCTTGTTGGAGATATCCTAAGATAGGCGTGCCCAGTGACAGACACCTGTCATGAATACTAAACTGGGAAGCTCACAATCGTGTGTTTGAAGAGGCAGTGTGCTCATTCTCTCTAATCAGGCAACAGGCATCAAAAAGTTCTGGGCAAGGTCTTTCTGTCCTTTTCCTTTTCATACCAGAGTCTGACTATTGTTTCAGTTTGCTGCTTCCACAGAGTACAAGTCCAGGTGTCAGAGTGTCAGAGGCATGTGGAGAACATCAAAGCCCCTGGCGGAGCCGTCACAAGTGTGTTAGAGCAACATCAAAGAAAAGCAGGGTTTATACCCTTGTGCCTGAGGAGGGAACACAGACTCTGCTCTGGCACTTTTTGTCCCTCTTCAAAAACCCTTCACTGTTTTTGTCAGACGTTTGGAAGAAGGAAGTTTATCAGCAAGCCCTGGAGTTGAAAAGATATCAGGGTAGGTACCTTATGCAGCCACTCATTCTCAGGGATGCGAGTGTGTCAGGACACAATCCAGGCACAGTGAGGTGAGGCTGCGTAGCGCACATTTACCTCTGGACTATGCAACTAACACCACACATCCACACCACTGCGTGGCTGTAGACTGATGTGGAGAGGGGTACTCTGGAAATTCCCCAACCTCTACAACTGACAAACTTGTTGCCAATATCTACTTTTCAGCCCCAGGGTCTAATCTCAAATTGCCTCTTATCTCTGCTCATGTTCATTACCACATGACACACACACACACACACAGACACACACACACACACAGACACACACACACAGACACACACACACACAGACACACACACGCTGCCCTGGTTTCCAGAGCACATCTTACCCTTCACATTCCAATTCACAAAAGGCTGGGCACTCTCCCTTTTTGTTCCTTTTTCTCACTCTTCCCCCACTTTTGAAATCTTTCCTTTTTTAAGAAAATATTTATTTATTTGGCTGCAGCGGATCTTAGTTGTGCCATGTGAACTCTTAGTTGCAGCATGTGGGATCTAGTTCCCTGACCAGGGATCAAACCTGGGCCCCCTGCACTGGGGGCATGGAGCCTTAGCCACTGGACCACCGGAGAAGCCCCTGAAATCCTTCCCGTGTGCTGTCTGTAACTCGTGGATCCGTATCAGCATAACCTCCAATGTTCTCAGCCTCTTTCCTAAACATTCTCTTCACCTTCTTGCTCTAAGCAAATTCTGGAATTCCCTGAAGGCTGCTGCTGCCAGGGCAGTCCTCTTGAGTCAGGGGCATGTGTTCCCCCCACATAGTCTACTGGGCCTGAGAGTAAGGCAGGCATCCTCCTCCTTCCATGCCAACTCTTTTCAGGCCATCTTTCCTCCATTCCCTCCTCCCTCACAACCTCCAGTTTAGAATTTAATGTCATCACATCATGGCCCCCTCCCTCCTCTTGTTATAGTTATCTTAGGACCCCCTCCCCACACTGCTGGGTTACCTTAGTTCCTGATGGAGGGCAATCTAGTCCAGCGTAAGCCCTGTCCTAATTCCTGGCGATTCCAGTATCCACACAGATGATCCCTCTATTAATACAACCTGGCTTCTTCCTTTCTCATTCCTTCTCGTCCCCTGACCTTGTCTGCCAATCTCTTCTTCGTTGCTATAGCCACATCACAGACCTTGCCATCTGTAATACCTGTTCTCTTTCCATCATCTCTAATTCATGTATCAGACTTTCTGACCACTGCCTCTTCTTTTTGTAATTCATCCTCCCTAGTGTCCTGATGCCAAAAATCCATTAACCCCTTTGAGAAATCCACTCCATTGGTCCAACAATGTTTCCCTGGCCAGTCAATTTCGTGATCGCCTCTATTTTCTGAAGTTAAATCCCATGGTAAATGTTAATAATCATTCCTGTGGATGCATCTCCATCTTACCTGACTCCCTGGCTGTGTTGTATTTGCTTGGAAAAGTCCCTAACCTGACTAAATCCTTTCCCCTGGTCCCCCACACCGGCAACCATGCCACTGAAATGTGGCTAGAGAAAAGCCCAAGCGTACTGACTGAATGCACTTAACCTTCATGACTGTGACTCCTAAGTGGGCCCCCAGGACTGCCAGCAATGTGCTACACTCCCCTATTCTACTTTCTCTCCTACTCTCCCTGTCTATCATTCATATCTTCTCCTCTGCATCTGTTAGCCTTTGTTCCCTATCAAGCTATCCCATCAGTGGCTTGAAGCCAGAACTATTTCATCTCCTCAAGATTTTGTGGCTCAGTGATTTGAATTAGGCTTGGTTGGGGAATTTTTCTGCTGGGCTGGCTTGGTGTCACTTGTGTGGCTGTGGTCCTCTGATGATGCAAATGGGGCTGCTTGGTCTCAGGTGGCAGTGGGTGTTTGTTGTTGGATGGGCCACCCGTCTCGGGCAGGCTCGCTTGAGCTTCTTCAAGTGGTGGTGGGAGAATTCCCAGACACAAGTGTTTTTTAGGTCATTAGATGCATCATATTTGCCAATGTCCTATTAGCCAGAGGAAATCATACGGCCACATCCAGAATCAGTGTGGGAGGGGAACGGCAAAGGCTTGATGTTCTGGGAGTTATTACTGGAACATCTACTACTTCCTTTGGCCTCTGACCACTCATACATCCTCCCAATCCTCCCTCTCATCTGATCACCTTGCTTCCCATTTCACTGAAGAACACAGAGACTATAGGAGCTCTACAGGCTTCCATCTACCAGCACACCTCCCACCCGCCGGCATCTGTGCACGTACACTCCACCTCCTCTACTGTTTCTAGAAGAACCTGCCCTGCCTCTAAGGCAAACCCCTCCATTTTGGTCCTGGAGCCCATCCCTTCTTGTCCACTCATGGCCCTTGCTTCTGTTTCTCCGCTAGAGTCACTCAGGCCAAGGCAGCAATCTGGTGGCTTAAAAGGGCTGTATGGTCTCAGGTGGCCTCACTTTTTGGTATCATCATTTTCCCTCTCTTTATTGGAATAAAATTCCCTCTCTTTGGAATAAAACCATGGTATCTTTTCACTTCCTCTAATACCTCCCACTGACTACCCTCTGGTAACTGATCCATTATGGATACATTCCTCTCTTCTCCACATTCACAGTCTCCACGTCCTCTCCTCCCATCTTCTCTTAAACCCCTGCCTATGGAGCTTCTGTGTCCCTAACGCCACCAAAAGAGATTCTGTCACGGTCTCTAATTTCCTCTACACTGTTAAGTCTAAGGGTTAATTCACAGCTTTCATCTTACCTCACCACTTTCTTGAGCTGACCTTCAGGATGTGGCCCTCTCTTGGTTTTCTTTCTCTCTGTCTGGGTTCTTCTTTCCAGTCTGCTGCCCCTTCCATGCTCCTCAATTCCTCTTCATCAGCTCCCTGACAGCTTAGTGTTGGAATGCTCGAAGGCTCAATTCTTAAGGCTTTTCTCTCTGCTGCGTATATGCACTCCTTTGGCAAGCTCATCAATCTCGTGGATCTCACATGCCCTCTATGTGCTGATGATTCGAAATTGGTACCTCCAGTCTACTCTTCCCTGAACTCCAGACCCATGGATACAAATACCTACTTGAATGCCTATAGACATCTTATACTTAGTATGCCACATAGAACTCATATTTTCCCCCACATCTTCTTTACCTATAGTCTCCTCCAGCTCAAATTAATGGCTATTTTCTAGTTTCCCAAGACAAAAACCATTAAGTCATCTTTAACTACCTTCTTTCTCATATAGCCCACATTCAAATTATGAGTACATCTTCTCTTCAATATCCTCAAATTCAGTTCCCTTCTCACAATCTCCATTGCTACTATCCATATCCAACCTCCCACCAAGGTTATCATTGTAGACAAGTAACTCATCTCCCTGCTTCTGCCTTTGTACTCTAGGGTCTATTTTCAACATACAAGCAAGACTGAGCTTTTTAAAACATAAGTCAAATCATGTCACACCTCTGCTACAATGGCCCTCAAAGCTCTTATAATCTGCCTGTCCCATCCCTTCTATCTTGATTCTGTACTTGCTTCCTACTACTCTCCTCCTTGTTCATCTGGCTTCAGCAACATTGCTGTATTTCTAATTCCTAGAGCATCTCAAGCATACTCCTTTGTCAGGATGTTTATATCTGGTTTCTTCTGACTAGCTTGCATGTGTAACACACCAACTCAAAACCTAATGACTCACAATAACCATTAGTATTCCTCACGGTTCTCTGAGAAGACTGACAGTTCTTTTCTAAGCCAGCTTGACTGAGGGTGTATGGTCAAGGAGAGGAGTTGGCAAGCTACAGGGTGTTGGCCAAATCTGACCTGCCACTTCTGCTTGTAAATAAAGTTTTATTGGCACACAACAACAGCTACATGTTTACATATTATCTATGACTGCTTTCATACTATAGTAGCAGTGGCTTAATGTTGATGAATCAATGCAGATGGCTTAGCCACGCCCTTCTCATCATGAGGGTAGCTCAGCCTCATTTACATATGGTCGTCATGAGAGTTTAAGATCAGAGAGCTAGGTCACACTTGATATCGTGTCATTTTTCAAAGCAGGTCACATGGATAAGCCTAGACCAGTGTGAAAGTGGCTACCCCAAGATATGGCTATAAGGATAGGAATTTTTGTGACCATTTTTGCAAACAATCTACCATAAATCTCATTCCTCCTTCAGGAATTGTTGAGTCGCCTCCTACAACTCTAAGCCCAAATAGCACTGTGTCAGTGAGCCCCCTCTCCCTTTTTCATATCTCTCTGTAACATCTACCACATCCCTTCCTTATTTATTTTGGCCACCATGTGTCTTCTCCTTCTAGAATATAAACTCCACGAGGACAGGGAGTTTGTGTTGTCCACTATTTTATCTCAAATGCCTAGAATACTGCCTAGAACAGCATAGGTAATTAAAACATAGTTTTGAGTGAATGGATGGATGATCTGATGCTGTTTAGCATTGAAGCAGGAGCATTCCTTGCTGGCTATGACAGTGCTAGTAATTTTTGAGTCTACAGCCCATCAGTTTTCCTTCTTGGTATAACACTGCTAACATTATGATGGAATAATACAAATTAAGCACTTTGAAACTACCAATAATTTAAGAACAGAATTCCTATTGCTTTTTTTTAATATACCTTAAGTGAATTTGGTCTTGACTCACTCTCTAGGTAACAGTCACCAATCATATTTAATTTTGTTAAACGGACCAGGGCACTTCAAGGATCTATTCTGGCATAGTAATTTCTTGGAGGAGGGGCTATTTCTAAAACAATGCTCTGATCCCACTGAACTCACTATCCTGAGATTTTGTTCTGCTGCAGAATAAAGTTCTCCGCAATTAGTATCCATTTTTTTTTTTTTTTTGCATTTCAGACATTAAGCATTCTTTATCAGTTTAGCTAGGTCTTGAACAAAGGGCTGAGGGAATTGAGACAGGAGCCAGAATGTGAGGTCTTTTTAGAAACAAGTTGTGGAGAAATCTGGCTGGGACAGTGGAGCCATGTGACATAATATAATGGCAACTGTATGGGAAGTGCCATGTTTTAAATTATCATAAAACGAGATCAAGCCCTAGGCCCACCAGCTTCCAAAAGAATTCATGAAATCAGACTAAGTCGGACAACAAGATGAGCTTTTCTTATGACTTTTGGTTCTTGTATCAATATTTACTCCTCTTACCAAATGACATTTTCTTTTTTCTATTACATCTATTTTCCTTTTTATTCTAAATTCTGTATAAATTTAAGAAAGTGAAAGCACCGAGCCAATAGACTTCTTTACTGTTCATAGTTTCACCAAGAGCAGGATTCTGATCTGTTGGATCAGTGATCTGCTATTATGTCTCTCTCACACTATTTTCTCAGTGGGAAGTTATTTATACCTCATCTACAGCTCCTACACATTAAAATGAAAGGTCTTGAAACTTATGGGAGAAGTTTAGAGAGAGAGCAAGCTCTCTATATCTTGTAAAACAGACAAGGTCACTGCTTAGTCAACCTTTCTTACAGAAGAGTTCAGTGATAACAGCCAAATTAGAGCCCTGGTCAACCACAGCTGATGATGGGCTCTGCTGATGGGTGCCCTTGGCCAGACCTGTAAGTGATGTCCTAAGAAATGATTACACTTCTGCTCAATAAGCCAAAGATATATACATTAAAGACTGAGAGGAAAGGAGCAATAAAGGTGGAAATGCAGCCTCTTTTTTTTTAATTGGAGGCTAATTACTTTACAATATTGTGGTGGTTTTTGCCATACATTGACATGAATCAGCCATGGGTGTACATGTACTCCATCCTGAAGCCTCCTCCCACCTCCCGCCCCATCCCATCCCTCTGGGTTATCCCAGTGCACCAGCCCTGAGCACCCTGTCTCAGAAAAGCAGCCTCTTCATCAGTCCACATATTTGACCTCTCAGCCTCATCATGATCTCCAGTAAATCTATCATACTTGGTCATGAGTGTGCAATTATTCTAGCACAGTTTTTGACACACAGAATCCTGATTGTTGAGCTCCTTATAATCTTAGATATACTCAGATAAGTAAACCAATGAACAATTCTAAAAAGAGGTACTATGGAGAAACGTAGGACTGCATGCTATTGACTCATCCAACGATTATTTACGAGGACTTCATTTAGGTCCACGACTGTGTTAGATGCTAGGTGTTCTATCCTCAAAATGAACATACTTTAGTTGGCAAAGCCAACATTAATGAAAAGTGATAGATCAGTGCTGTGACAGAATGAAGCACACACAGAGAAATGGGATGTTATCTTGACTTAGGAGTGGTGGGGGTCCTGGAAGCTTCCTCAGGTATGATGTTAACTGAAAAGAATTTTGAAGACTGGACAGGAGACACTGAGGAGAGTAACACTGCTGGCCGAGATGGGCATGGGCCACAATGGACCCTTCTGTGTTCAGACAGGGCAGAGTAAGGGGAGAGAAAAGATGCTGGAAAAGAAGGACGGATCAGAGACAACCTGGCAGTTCAACTACAAAGCTTGTGTAAAACAATGGAGTGTGAAAAACCATGGAAGGTCACTGCCGATTTTTTTCTGAGGGATCAGATTTTCCCTTCAGAACCCTGGCAAATGTGAAAGATGGATAAAGCTTCTGCTCATGGATGAGGCTAGAGGCCTGACCGAGGGGACTGTTGGGGAAACCCTGGGGAGACGTGATGAAGGCTTGGCTCAGACAGAGCAGGGAAGAAGACAGGAGGAAGTGATGCCAAGAGATACCAAGGAGCAGAAATGAGAGTTCTGGGTGACCAAATGGGCGACGAAGGAGAGCAAAGATTTTTGAAGGGTGATGCTTGGATTCCCAGCTTTGAGCATCTAGGTAGACACTACATCATTACCAGAGAGAAGGAACCCAAGAGGAGAAACTGGGGATTTGGGGGACAAAGTAACGATTCAAGATCAAGTTCAAGATGCCCTGGAACATCTAGGTGGAGCTGGAAATGGAATAAAATGTGGCCATTATATATTCAGACTACAAGGAGTTAAAAGTGAATTTCCCACACTCAATCTGCTTCATTGTACAGGAGGCAGTGATCAAAACTATCCACAAGAAAAAGAATTGCCAAAAGGTAAAATGGTTGTCTGAGGAGGCCTTGCAAATAGCTGAGAAAAGAAAAGTGAAAGGCAAAGGAGAAAAGGAGAAATATACCCATCTGAGTGCATAGTTCCAAAGAATAACAATAGATAAGAAAGCCTTCCTAAGTGAACAATGCAAAGAAATAGAGGGAAACAACAGAATGGGAAAGACTAGAGATCTCTTCAAGAAAATCAGAGATATCAAGGGAACATATCATGTGAAGATGGGCACAATAAAGGACAAAAAAGGTATGGATGTAACAGAAGCAGAAGATATTAAGAAGAAGTGGCAAGAGTACACAGAAGAACTATACAAAAAAGATCTTAATGATCCAGATAACCACTATGGTATGATTACCCACCTAGAGCCAGACATCCTGGGGTGTGAAGTCAAATGGGCCTCAGAAAGCATCACTACAAACAAAGCTAGTGGAGGTGAAGCAATTCTAGCTGAGCTATTTCAAATCCTAAAAGATGATGCTGTGAAAGTGCTGCACTCAATATGGCAACAAATTTTAAAACTCAGCAGTGGTCACAGGACTAGAAAAGGTCAGTTTTAATTCTGATCCCAAAGAAGGACAATGCCAAAGAATGTTCAAACTACTGCAAAATTGCATTCATTTCACATGCAAGCAAGGTCATGCTCAGAATCCTCCAAGCTAGGCTTCAACAGTACACGAACCGAGAACTTCCAGATGTACAAGCTGGATTTAGAAAAGGCAGAGGAAACAGAGATCAAATTGCCAACATCTGCTGGATCACAGAAAAAGCAAGAGAATTCCAGAAAAACATCTATTGCTGCTTCATTGACTACACTAAAGTCTTTGACTGTGGATCACAACAAACTGTGGGAAATTCTTCAAGAGATGGGAATACCAGACCACTTTAACTGCTTCCTGAGAAACCTATATGCAGGTCAAGAAGCAACAGTTAGAACCAAACATGAAACAACAGACTGGTTCAAAATTGGGAAAAGGGTGTATAAAGGCTGTATATTGTTGCCCTACTTATTTAACTTATATGCGGAGTACATCATGTAAAATGCCAAGGTGGATGAATCACAAGCTGGAATCAAGGTTGCCAGGAGAAATATCAATAATCTCAGATATGAAGATGACACCACCCTTATGGCAGAAAGCAATGAGGAGCTAAAGAGCCACTTGATGAAGGTGAAAGAGGAGAGTGAAGAAGCTGGCTGAAAACTCAACATTCAAAAAACTAAGATCATGGCATCCTGTCCCATCACTTCATGGCAAATAGATGGGGAAACAATGGAAATAGTGACAGACTTTATTTTGGGGGGCTCAAAAATCACTGCAGATGGTGACTGCAGCCATGAAATTAAAAGATGCTTTCTCCTTGGAAGAAAAGGTATGACTAAACTAGACAGTGTATTAAAAAGCAGAGTTATTACTTTGCCTACAAAGGTCTGTAGAGTTGAAGCTATGGTTTTTCCAGAAGTCTTGTATGGATGTGAGAGTTTGACCATAAAGAAGGCTGAGCACCAAAGAAATGATGCTTTCTAACTGTGTGTTGGAGAAGCCTCTTGAGTGTCTTTTGGACTGTAAGGAGATCAAACCAGTCAATCCTAAAGGAAATCAACCCTGAATATTAAATTGAAGGACTGATGCTGAAGCTGAAACTCCAATACTTTGGCCACCTGATGTGAAGAACTGACTCACTGGAAAAGACCCTGATGCTGGGGAAGATAGAAGGCAGGAAGAGAAGGGGACAACAGAGGATGAGATGGTTGGATGGCATCACCAACTTAATGGACATGAGTTTGAGCAAGCTCCAAGAGATGGTGAATGACAGGGAAACCTGGTATGCTGCAGTCCATGGGGTCCCAAAGAGTGGGACATAACTGAGCAACTGAACAAGACCAAGAATCCCCTTCTGTGTTTATGTAGAGTCTGGCTCTTTTGCTGAAGAAAAGTCCTTCAGCTGAATGATAGGAAGATTAAGAGAGAACGCCTTATGGATGGTGTGGAAGGTAGGTTGGGATAGGAGGAAAGTCAGGTATTTGGACACACAGAGGGGAAAAGAAAAGGCAGTTCTGAGAGGGAACAAGAACCAGCAAAGGTAGGACACTGTTACCTAGCAAGGTAAGAATAGAGGGTTTAAGGTGTGGAAAGAGGAAAATAAACCTTACCAAGAGGATGGTGCTGGACTACCTAATGTATTTATTCTCTGGATAGATGCGGGGAAGGTTTGATTTTAAACAGCCAGAAATAAGAAGCCATGGAAAGTCTTTGATCAGAGGAGGAATGTTGTAAGATTCATATTTTATTAATAGGGTCTGGCAACAGCATCCAGGAGAAAAGAGTAGGCCCCAGTGGAGGCAGAGATCTGTTTACCAGGTGACTGAGGTCTTATAGCACACCTGGTGCTTTGTCAGGGAGAGAAGAGCTTCTGGGGTCTAGTAGCAGGCACCACTCTCCCCTGTGAG
This sequence comes from Capra hircus, assembly GCF_001704415.2. Lineage (NCBI taxonomy): Eukaryota > Metazoa > Chordata > Mammalia > Artiodactyla > Bovidae > Capra > Capra hircus. Next base: position 38,890,123 of record NW_017189516.1, on the reverse strand, counting down.
GAATATGGCAGCACTTGGGCAAACTGGGATTGAAAAATGTCACGCTGTGCATTCCTTCAGAGGAGAACTGGCCACAGCCCTCTTGAAGAAGCAGGGAGATAACCATGAGTATTCTTCTCCTTCAGAGAAATACAGAAGCAAATAAAAATAAAGCTTGTGGTAATGACTTTTTTTTTTTACCCAATTACACATGCATTACTAAGTGTCACAAATCCCATGAGCTGGAAGGTGTGATCTTCTGAGTCGGCTGCTGAGTTGAGATGAGAGGAATTGCTCGGTGTCGATAACACTGTTGGATGTTGCTAATGTAGTTATAGTTTCCCAGCCCAGTCTCTAAAATTAAGGTTCTTGTATTTTTCTATTTTCTCTTACATTTGGGGAAGATAATAATAATAAAAATGTACAAACTTGCTTGGTCTGACTTTACACCCGGTTTGCCTGACATTTTTCTTGTGTCTTATCCTGAATCGATTGATTTTTTTTCAACTTGTCTTTGAAAATGTCATCTACACAGAGAGATTGAACGGACTTAATTTGTTTAGTCTTTGCAAAATTATGCTTATAAGTGGGCTGTGATAATTCAGTAAATACATCCTGCGAAGGAAGATGGTACAAACAACTGAAAGAATTACAGTGTGTGGGGAAAAAATGGATACAAGGAAGTTAGGAAACAAATAGGACTGAGATGTTGGAATAAAGATGAATGTGAGGTCTTCTTATGATTTGTCTCCCATTTAAACACAATGTTAAAGAACTTCTTTGTGTCGTTAGGGCTTTATTGCTGTTGCTTTGTTTGTTATTTAAGTATATACAGAAGTGGCCCAACATAACTAATGTAAATTTTTCCTCCATGCTTCTGGCATCATAACTGAGTTTCTGCTTCACAGAACTACAAAGTATAAGATTTAATATGTTTCCCATTTCCTGTCTTTTCCCATTGTCTCTTTTCTAACACAGATCCACATTTGGTCCACTTTTAAAACAATCTTAAATTTCAATTCACTCTTATTATGTGTGTTGCAACTGCTGACAACCATAGATTAACCAAATTTTAAAACAGTTGGTTGGCCAAAAAGTTCATTTGGGTTTTCCGTTACATCCCACGGAAAAAACAGAACGAACTTCTTGGCAAACCCAATAAATGACCAGAGAAGCAACTGTTTTGGTGGTGGTGGAATTGCCTTTTATTGAATGCAATATTTTTTAAATTATATAGGGCTTTACAGTTTCTAAAAGTTTTACCCACTTGATTTCAAATAATCTAATAATAACCCCTTTCTTTTTGTCTACCCCTATATTGCCCCTTCCTACTTCCCTCTCCCCACTGGTAACCAACCTCTAGTTTGTTCTGTGAGTCTAGAAAAACAACTGTTTTAAATGGCATTTTCAGGCATGTAAAACTCATGAATAATATGAGATGCTATAAGTAGATACAATGTATTCAGCATCTGTAAAGTGCTCTCATGTATAACAGCTCATGGAAACTTGTCACTTAACATTTCAATCAAGCCACAGCATGGTCAAAGTGGCTGAGTTAAGGAAAAATGGCAACTATGTGGCCTTAAACATGGGAACTCTTTTTCCCCCTTAGATCACCCTAAGGTAGCAACATTCCATGGAATGGACCTTGGAAGCATGGGGAAAAGGAACTTTAGGATAAATTTTTGCTCAGGTCTTTTCTTTTAGGGAAAAACAACCAATTAACATTAAGTAATGTTTTCCAATTCTGTACTACCCACGGAGGTAAGGCAGTATAGAGCTGGAGCCAGACTTCATGGGTTCAGATACACTTGCTAGCTGGGTGACCTTGGACAAGTTAATAAACCTCTTCATGCCTCAGTATCCTTATCTGTAAAATAGGAATAACAATAGCCTTACCTCACATGGCTGTTGTATGTGTAAAATGCTTCATAAGCAGAGAACAGAGTAAAAACTCAACAAAGGTTAAAGAAATTGTAGAGATGAGTTTGACACCTAGTATTTTACCTGTTGCATAAATATATCATATGGAATATCATAAGCTTGAGTAGTTCCATGGCTCCAATTATAGTTAACAGACACTTTCAGTTTCTACATAATAATCAGAGATTCATTATCAACAACTGAACTTAAAACCTTCTATGATCTTACTGAAAATAAGTTCATTTATGGAAGTTCTTGACATACAAATGAAAACCAGCTTATTGGCTCTTACTAGAAAATTAATGGACTACAGTGCAACTCTCTAAAACCAGTGACAGCAGCCACGTTCTTGAGGCAAGTGAGCCTCCTTGGTGACATCACACTGTCCAGACTCCATGGTGGAAACAGATTCTGAGTACTTCCAGCCCTGGAGGCTCAGCTTTGCAGAGGCCACTGACAAATGGGTCAGTCTGGCACATAGAAGAGCAGGAAAAACCATGTTATATGACAAACCATTATAAAGACTGGACTTTTAGCCTCCGAGAAGCTATTCAGAAACATCAAAGCTGTCCCAACTGACAGAACAGGACTTGTTCAGGAAGGCAACAGAAATAGTGAGGGAACGCTATGTGTTATTTTGCACAAAATAAGGCATCTGGCAATGAAACAGGTTGCTTCTCAAAACAGCAAGGACCTGTTACTAAGAGGGTGATTAAGATAAGATTTCCTCTTTGTAAAAGGAACCCTCTTACACTGTTGGCGGGAATGTAAATTAGTGAAGCCACTAAGGAGAACAGGATGGAGGCTCCTCACAAAACTAAAAACAGAGTTACCATACGATCCAGCAATTCTACTCCTTGGCACATATCCAGACAAAACTATAACACAAAAAGGTATGTGCATCTCTATGTTCATAGCAGCCCTATTTACAATAGCCAAGACATGGAAACAACCTACATGACCATCGACAGAGGAATGGATAAAGAAGACGTGTCACATATACACAGTGGAATATTACTCAGCCACAAAAAGAATGAAAATGCCATTGGCAGCAACATGGATGATCTACAGATTATCATACTAAGCAAAGAAAGTCAGAAAGAGAAATATCACATGGTATTTACTTCTATGTGGATTCTAGAATATGACACACATCAACACACCTATGAAACAAGAACAGACTCACAGATTTAGAAAATTGACTTGTGGTTGCCAAGGAGGAGGAATGGGGGAGGGGAGGATTGGGAGTTTGGGATTGGCAGAAGCAAACTAGTATATACAGGATGCATAAACAACAAGGTCCTACACAGGGAACCACATTTAATACCCTGTGACAAGTCATAATGAAAAAATATATATATATAGGTCTGAGTCACTCTGCTACACAAAAGAAATTAACATTACACTGCAAATCAACTATACTTCAATAATTTTTTTAAAAAGATAAGATTTCTTTTTTGTACAGGAAACTTGAACGATAGTATCTGGATCCTAGTGCCCCAGATCTCTTTTCACTCTATTTGAATTCTAATTGCATTTTAATACTGCAAATATATTTTCAGATGCTGTCTCTTCCCCCCAAAGCCTCCTTGGGGTATGTGCTATTGCTGAGAGATGTAGATACAGTTAGCCTTCTCTGTGCCAACGTTACCAAGTTATTTTTGCCAAGAGGCTAATTAGAACCTCTTGGAGAATTTCATAAGATTTTAAACTTCTAATGCTTAAGTTAACATTTTCCATCATTTTACTTTGGCCTGGTGTTAAGGAAGGAATTGGAAGGAAGGAAGGGGAAGGAACTGGAAGGAAGGAAGGGGAAGGAAGGAAGGGGAAGGAAGGAAAAAGAGGATGGAAAAAGAGGTGCCATTTTAATGGAAATAACAGTTCCATAAAGACTAAAAAAAATCCCTTGAGTAGGAGGCTTTTGCAGTCTGTTTACATTATTTTATGCCATTTGATCCCTCAAGGGGTTGGGGGGTGGGGTGGGCAGTAACATCATTATTTCCATGTTACAGATGAGGTTCTGATGACTACGTAGCTGAGTTCAGATCTGAGTCCAGACCTTTTGACTCCAAATCCAGTGCTCCTTCCCTTGGGCTTCACTCACTGCTTCCAACTGTTTGGTCCACATCCATCTGAGGACCAAAAGCAGGGATGAAAAGCCTTGTCAGTGAAATTCAGTAATGAGAGAAAAAAGCCACCAGGCAAATGCTCTGCCAAAACTCAAGCTCACAGCAAAATATGAAGCTGGACATTTAATTAGAGAAAGTTGTGGTGAGATTTTCAGACCAAAGCATATAGGGATTAATGAAGGACATAAAATGAGTAGACCAAAAGCATTAAGGTTTAGAAACAATATATTGGAGTTGCAAAAAGGTATGTTTGCAGGACCTATTGCACAGCCCAGGGAACTCTACTCCACGTGATGTGGCAGTCTGGATGGGAGAGGAGTGTGGGGGAGAATGGATACATGTTTAAGTATGGCTGAGGCCCTTTGCTGTCCACCTGAAACTGTAACACGGTTAATTGGCTATATCCCAGTATAAAACAAGGAGACAGCAAAAGAGACACAGATGTATAGAACAGTCTTTTGGACTCTGTGGGAGAGGGCGAGGGTGGGATGATTTGGGAGAATGGCATTGAAACATGTATAATATCATATAAGAAACGAATCGCCAGTCTAGGTTTGATGCAGGATACAGGATGCTTGGGGCTGGTGCACTGGGATGACCCAGAGGGATGGTATGGGGAGGGAGGTGGGAGGGGGGTTCAGGAGTGGGAACACGTGTACACCCATGGCGGATTCATGTTGATGTATGGCAAAACCAATACAGTATTGTAAAGTAAAATAATAATAATAATAATAAAGGCTTATTTTTTTTTAAAGTATGATTGGGATCTGGAAAACTTAGGGTGGAGAATTAAGAAAGAATGTGGCTAAAGTAAATGGACACAGTGAAGGAAGAGTGAACAATACAAAAAGGAGCTGGAGCTGGAGCCTTGCGTGCCTGGCGTGCCCTGGTAGGAGGATCAAGACAGGCAGGAGAGGTAAATAAAAGAACCCTCCTAAGTGGCAAATTGCTATTAAACAAAACTAAATGACAGACACAAAAAGACAGCCAGGAGAACCAGAACCTGAATTAAGAACAACAGATTTGGGTTTGGGGCATTGTTTTCCATGGGAACAAAATTCTGTTTTCCTATATTTGGGCTGATTTTCTTCCCACTTGGCCTCCCTCTGCACTCTCCAAAAGGGAAATGCAGAGGGTGTGAAGGGGATGAAAAGTCAAGCTGCATATTTTTAATGTGTTTCCAAATGGCACTGAGAGAGCTGCGGCCTACTTGGTATGTAACCTATATTTTAAACCTGCTAAACCGTGATGGTCATGATGAGTGCACTAGCTGGCATCGGTGGGGGGAGGGCCATGAGTCAGATGTTAAAAAAAAAAAAAAAAAAGAAATATTGGCAGTTTCCTGCTCACATATTTGATCTTGTAGAGCATTATGAGTCCGTACTTAAAACGAGATCATGTGTTTTGAAACTGATATATTGAAAAAGAACTTTTAGATGCTTGGATAAAAAAATAATACCCTATAACTAAAGTACAGTATTATCATATATATTAGAATGAGCAGAACCGTGCTGCTGAATCTGCCTCAGCATATCAACCACACACACAGACTGCCACAGATATATATTGAAGCTCCGAATCAGGCAACTTGATCTGCCCTTGGCCACCCCATCAAATATATGCTCCAGAAGCAGCTTCTCCCTAGGGAGCAATGTCCTCAAAATACGTCCAGAACAAAGTGACTTCTTTCTGAGACCAATGTCAGGAATTTTCGCCACAGACAGCACGGGAGTGGAGACACAAAATGGATAGAGGAGGGAGAAGGGAGTGGACAAAATAGGAGAGAAGCTGTTCTGGGGCTGAAAACTGTTACTAACCAAGGCACTTCCATTTGGCTCTCTAAAGCCTCCATTTTCTTAGCTGTTAAATGGGGATAAGGAGAGTACTTATCTTAGGGTTGTGGCAAGAACTGAAGGGTATCACACATGCAAAGCCTTTACTGCACTGTCTAGTATTACATACAGTAAATGCTCCAACATGACTATGATTTTTTTAATTTATTTATTTTAATTGGAGGTTAATTACTTTACAATATTGTATTGGTTTTGCCATACATCAACATGAATCTGCCACAGGTATACACGTGTTCACCATCCTGAACCCTCCTCCCTCCCCGTACCATCCCTCTGGGTCGTCTCAGTGCACCAGCCCCAAGCATCCAGTATCATGAAACACCAATACAGTATACTAATGCATATATATGGAATTTAGAAAGATGGTAATGATAACCCTGCATGACTACGATTTTTACCATTCCTTGGCATTGACGTATGCCTCCATTCATTACTTTTCAACAAATGTTTGTTGAATGACAAAATGGGTCTCCTGCCACCCTGCCCTGGAGACCTTCTAGTGTAGTAGAGAAGACACAACATGAAAATTAACTCTTCAATTAATTATTTAATTACATCTATGATAAATGCTATGAAAGAGAAGTCTGCGCTGCCAGGAGAGAGTATAATAGGGGTCCCTGAGCTAATCTATGGCATCCTTCAGGAAGTCAGTCTTCAGCGAGGTTATGAAGGATCAGCAAAAATTACCTACAAAGCGTAATTACCTACAAAAAGCAGTTTGAGGTGAAAGAGAAAGATGGAAGAGCACCCCAAATAGAACAGCGTTCATGAAGGCTTGGAGGCAGGATTTACAGAAAGCTGGTAATTTATAGAGCTTTTGTTCCTTTCTCTACTGGCAGCCTTATTTTAATGGAAGCTAACCAACCTAACTGGTGACCTCAGAAAGAAAAGAGACTTGCTCCCAGTCGTTTGCTTCTTACTAGAAGCAATAGCCAGAACAAATCAGAATGAAATCTTTGTTTGGTCCCTTCCTGAACCCAGAACTCTATTTTGTCAGAGGAAAAAAAAAAATGATGCAAATCCACTCAAGAACCCAAAACCTGAATCGATTCTGTAGGTTGAGATACACCTAGAGGTTTGTAACACAATTTTATACATGGTTCTGTATCACGTCTTAGAGTTTGGAGATGACAATCATATAGACGGAAGTGGTGCACTGACTTCTGAAATGTCTTTCATGCAGAAGAGAATCAAAATAACAAACGGGGTAAGTGCCAAGCCTGCCTTGTGCTGTTAGAGTTAATGCTGCTACGATGTTTATATTATAGACTTCATCTTTAAGGCTGTAAGATTTGGTCATAAAATCTCTTTCCAGCTGAAATGTGGCATATAAATAAGATCTCTGCTTAAGAGCTAAGTTACTCTGCTGCTCTTTTAAGCTGTCCTTTCCTAGGTATGACTTCTGGGTGACTTTTAACACTGTTTGACACCACCACCAACCTTTAACTCTTCAAGCTTAGGAAAGAGGCTCCTAAAGCCCGTTAGTGTGGCTGCCCAGAACTTAAAAGTGGGCAGAAAATTGGACATTTCTGTAATGTAGTAAGAAAATCAGACATTTGTATGATGAAAAGAAAATTACACTGTGACCAGAGAATAATTTCAACACAAAATTAATTTTTAAAAATGTATACACAGATGTGTAGAGCAGACTTTTGGACTCTGAGGGAGAGTGAGAGGGTGGGATGATTTGGGAGAATGGCATTGAAACATGTATACTATCATGTAAGAAACGAATCACAGTCTATGTTCGACGCAGGATACAGGAAGCTTACAGCTGGTGCACGGGGATGACCCAGAGAGATGAAATGGTGTGGGAGGTGGGAGGAGGGTTCATGGTTGGGAACTCATGTACACCCGTGGCGGATTCATGTCAATGTATGGCAAAACCAATACAGTACTGTAAAGTAAAATAAAGTAAAAATAAAAATTAAAAAAAATGTATGTCCACTCTAGTCTGTAGGATGTTAAAGCTCTGATCATAACATGACATGCAGTCACCCCGAGAAAGAAAAAACACAACCTAGCAATTGTCTTAAGGAAAAAATCAGTATCAGTCATATGTTTCTTTTAAGTCTAGTGTTCATCCAATTGATTCAAGATGAAAACCATGCGAGGACCCTGTGAAAAAGCTATGAGCCAGAAGGAAGCCTTCATCACAATGTGACCATGCTGGTACCTTGAGCTTAGACTTCTCAGCCTCCAGAACCATGACAAGAACATTCCTGTTGTTTATAAGCTACTCAGCCTGTCCTATTTCCTTATAGCAGCCCAAACGGACTAAGATACTCATTATAATGCCCTTAAAATGTGTACACCCGTGGCGGGTTCATGTTGATGTATGGCAAAACCAATACAATAAAGTAATTAGCCTCCAATTAAAACAAATAAATCTATAAAAAAATAACAAAACAACAAATAGAACTCAACCAAGTTGCTGTATCAATTGTTCATTGCTTTTTATTGCTGAGTAGTGTTCCATGGCATTAAAATACCATAATTTGTTCAACTATCGACATGATGAAGGACATTTGGGTTGTTTCTCATTTGGGGCTACTACAAATAAAGTGTCTATGAATATTCATGCATAGGTTTTTGCATAAATTTAAGTTTTCACTTTTCTAATATAAATGTCCAGGTAGGTCATGATTGCTCAGTTGTACGCTAAGTGTATATTTAATTTTTAAATGAAACCACCATACTGTTTTCCAGGTGATTGTACCATTTTACATTTCTACCGGCAATGTATGAAAGATTCAGTATCTCTGTACCCTTGCCAGAATATGGTATTTTCAGTAATTTTTATTTTAGCTATTCTAATGTAGTGGATGGAAATGCTACCATTAGTGATAATAGACACCATGCATTATGGGCTGGGAAGTGGACTAAGCCCTTTATAAACATTAGCTCATTTCATCTTTGCCTCAGCCTGATGAGGTCCACATGAGGAGCTGCATTTTTACAAATGGAAGATCAGTCACTTTGCCAAAGCTCCCATAGCAGGTAGGTAGTCAAGTCAGGCTTCCAACTCAGGTATGTTTGACTCCAAAGCGCAGTGTATAATGAGGAATTAAAGGGGGAAATGGTTAAGGAATATTAATAGAGATAGACAGAACTTCCTTAGGATAGGGGGAGGGATAGAGAATGTGGGAGGGGACCCTAAGGCAATGACTAGGCTTAACCCATGCAGGGAAAAGATGCAAAGAAGCAGCAGCTCCTTCCTGGGAAGCACCAGCTAAAAAGGTTTGTATTAAGCAGATCATCCTGGGTAGAAAGCACCAGTGAGAGCCCAATTTCAATCCAGCATTTTAGCATGTGATGAGAATGAACACATTTGTCCTTTCCACATACACAGATTTTCCTTCCCAGTAGCTACAAGAAAAGAATCTTCTGGGGACTTCCTCGGTGGTCCAGTGATTAAGAATCTGCTTTGCAATGCAGGTGACATGGGTTTGATTCCTGGTTGGGAACTAACAGCCAACATGCCACGGAGCAACTAAGCCCACACCACAACTAGAGACCCCATGCACCATAAAGACCCTATGCAGCTAAATACATACTTTTTTGTTTTTAAAAAAGAAAAGGGTCTTTTGCCCAGCATGAACAAGGAGAATGGAACGCTTTCTCCACCATCTTGAATTCAGCTGACTACAGTGAAGGAATCCCCTGTGAAGGGTAAGTGAGTTCTCTAGAAGCTGTCTGAATATTGTGGTGAACAGGTTGTGAGAGGAAGTAGCCATGAGTGGAACGAAGCAGTCATGGATGACCCAGGTACAGCACTGTTCATCTACCACGTAATCGAAAAGTCAGTCAATGGACTATAGCACTTGTCTTAATTCTCCTGTGGTGGGGACAAAGCTGTTCCAATACCAACTGAGGGATGGAACATTAACCGACCTATGCTGGTGCTAGAAAATTAGGAGCCTGTCTTGAAATTTAAGGTGATCTTGATCAAACAGTGGTCCTCAAAGTGCGGTGGTCTCAGGGCTAGCAGTTTAGTATCACATGGGAGGCTATTAGAAAGGCAAATTCCCAGGTCTATGGATTCAAAACTCTGAGAAGGGGGCCCAGCAGTCTGTGTTTTTAAAACTCTTCCAAGTGATTCTGACACAGGCTAAAGTTTAGGAACCCCTGTAGTAGGAGGAGGTTTATCACGCATTGCAGTTGGGACTGGTTTCAAATGCATACAGGAGGTAAAACTCCAAATAATAGCACCAAAACAAACCACACTTGTAATTTTACATAGAAGTCTGAAGGTGGTCTGTCCAGGGCTGGCATAGGGGAGCCATAAAGCCATGGGAAACTTAAGCTCTGTCTTTCTGTTCTGCCATCTTCAGCACTGGTTTGCATCCGCGATGTTGCCTGTGAGTCCAAGATGACCACTCGAGTTTTAGCTCTCATACCTCACATTTAAGGCAGCCAGAGGGAAGGCAGGAAAAAGATGAGGGGGGGTCCCTTCCCAATAAGTCAGTGACCTTTAAGCAAAAAGCTCACATATAGAACATTTCCAGTTCACTGTCCAGAACTTAGTCACACAGCCACAACTATCCACAAAGGAGGCTGGGAAATGTGACCTTTCATGGGATTTGGGACAGTCTTTGAACACCTTGCATACAAAGAGGGTTCTGTTTCTAGGTCAAAGGGGAGAACTGGTATCAGGTGACATCTAGAAGTTTCTGCCACAAATTCTTCAGATGCAGCCGGGAGACTTCTAGAAATTTGGAAGACATCTTAGAATCAGCCCAATCTTTGCATTTCTAAGCTAATCAAGTCAGCAAGTATTTTGGCTTTTGGGTCTAAGTTTCTGGTCATACATGGTAAATATTAGGATCTTCAAACATGTGGAATGAGAGAGAAGTTTTCTGTGGTGCTTTATCATGCCACTTGCCTACCATAAGATGCAAGCCATGGTTCTGATCAAGTTTCAGGACAAATGTGCTTTGTTTGATCACCATAGAAGCAAGCAGTTGACGTCCCCCAAAGAAAAACTGGTTCAGATGAGCTTTTCTGACCTATTTTTACAAAAGAAAATCTCAGCCCTCACTCAGAAAAATAGATAATAACTTGGCTTCATCGGTTCTCAGTCCCAAGGTCTGCACGAATGTGGCCCTTATGTTCTGCTTTCCCCACAATGGAGGTGGAAAGGGAAGGAGGCCCAGCCCAGAGAGGTGAGGTGTATCATGGGATCCATGGTCCTTAGCACCTTTTCAGCCTTGAGTTCTCAAACTGAGAACTGAGACTGATGTGCAGAAAGTGGTTAAAAATGCAAATTCTGAAGCCCTAAGCTAAAAGATTCTAACACTACAGAAAAAGAACAGGACCCAGGAATTGGTGTGCCTTTTTCATGTGCCCCAGGGGATTCTGATGGACCTTTGAGAAATTCTGTCTCACAAGTACCCAAATGCACACAACATCACAGCAGGCAACATATGGAATGAATTCATTCAAAAGCTGACGCCTGCATCTTCCCCAACATACAAAGTTAAAACAGCTGGTTGATTTGATGAAAAAGATCAAATCAGCTGTTTGACAGCACTGTTTGGTAACTTTAGTTAAAACAGAAGTCGGGACATTCTCCAGGCCCTGAGTCCACCATTAAGGAGGCCAACTCCGCAGCAATGACAACCAGGATGATGAAGACTGTCTGATCAAAGACAAGGGCACCCTGAATGCCAGCATGAATCCTTGGTTAACCTGGGCCCTGCTGTTTTCAGTATTAGATTACATGTGAGTTTCCTTCCAGCTCTAACAAGCTATGCTTTTACTTTGAGGTCTTCAGACAAGGGCATGCTGCTGTGTACTGGGAGCTGAGACGCTAGGGAGAAAGAGCAGGCAGGTGAAGTCTGGGTATCCGAAAGGAAGGATGCAGGAGAGGAAGGCAAAGAAGGCCAAGAAAGGGTACCTAGGACACAAAGCTGCTAACTCTTCCCGAGGAGAACGCGCACCATGCAAGCACATGCATGCATGAAGCCTCATTATTTTTCGCCTATCTAGATCAGCTGCTGGTAAGCCCTGCCTTCCCGACATGAGTTAGAAAAGTACACGCTCCAGTCTAGCCAAGATTAGAAGTTCTGCTTTGTATTATATCAACTTCCAACGACGATTTCACTGCAGCAAAAAGGACAGATGCAGGGGAGGACACCCCACCCTAAAGCCTACAACAGTGTTTAGTATGGGAGATGTGCTCCATCTACTGGACACAACCACAGAGAGAGACACAAACATGTACAACAGAATGAAGGCATCAGTTTTCAATTGGACTGCGGTCATCTGGATTTTAAAAAAAGGGCAACTTTTCTTTTATTAAAAAAAAAAAAACAACAACAACAGGAAAGAAGGAACAAGGAAAGAAAGCCGTGACATGTACGGAGACAGAAGCTATGAAGGAAAAAGAGAAACAGACGAGACAGAGACACAATGGGAGAAGCGACATAAAAAATAGGGATGAAAATGCCCAAATGGCAATACTGGAAGAAACAAGCTGGCGGGTCGTGATTTTAACACACGCACTTCAAACAAAGCCCCCACGAGCTCTGGAAATAATACAGTACTCATCATGTTTTAGAGCCTTCACTGAAATTAGTTTAAGGAAATATTTTGTAGGGATTCTCTCCACATTGACAACAATCAAATGGGGTGAGGCTTTGTCTTAATACAGAATCATTGTACATTTTGTCCCTGTCTGAGGACACACAGACAACAGTGCTGAAGCCAGAAGTTCACAGCAATTTGGGAAAGACTGGAGGGACTGAAGCCTTGCAAGCCCTTCTATGTGTCTTGTGCATACAGCTGGTCTCTAATGACAATAGCTGTTGCCTCCCAGCCTGTCACTGTTTCTGGTTGTGATTCTTAGGCTTCTGAAGAATCTGAAACCTCTATTGCCTCAAACAGCTATGGACTTTCTGAGGGCATTGACAGTGACAGTCTGCTGAACATGAGATGGCTTTTCCACTTCTCATAGATCTGCCTTATACAGGGGTCCTACAGCCTCTCGAGATGAAGAGACAAGAAAAATAATACTTACTGAACTTCTACAAGGCACCAGGCTCAGTGCTTCGGAGGTTATTCATTTAATTGTCTCCCCTGCTCTGTGGCAGTCTTTCTCAGTAAACCTATTTTGCAGATGTCCAAACAAAGGCTCAGAGAAGTTAAATAACCATCCAAATGCTAGGAACTCATGGTTCTGGAAAGCTGACCAAATGAGTTGTGCATAGGCTCTCTGTTACAACACGAAAAGGTGCCATACTGGGAGCGTTCCACATCTTAATAAAAGCCAGGGTCATGGAATTCCCTGGTGGTCCAGCGGTTAGGATGCAGTGCTTTCACTGCCATGGCTCAGGTTCAGTCCTTGGTTGGGGAACTAGGATCCTGTAAGCTGCATAGGGTAGACAAAAATGAATTAATGAAAATTATACATGTGTGCATGTGTGTGTGTATCTGTGTTATACTCAATTGCTCAGTCACACTCAACTCTTGTGACCCCATGGACTGTAGGCCACTAGGCTCCTCTGTTCATGGGATTCTCCAGGGAAGAATACTGGAGTGGGTTGCCGTTTCCTCCTCCAGGGGATCTTCCCGACCCAGGGATGGAACCCGTGTCTCCTCCATTGGCAGGCAGATTCTGTACCACTCAGCCACCAGGGAAGTCCATATATACGTATATATATGCCAGTGCTTCCCAACACAAAAGTTGCATCAGAATCTCCTGGGGATGTCTGTTAAAAATTCAAATGACAAATACTGAGCAGAGTGACTGAATCAGAACCTCCCCTGGAGCCCTAGAATCTGCATTTTAACAAGTGTCAGGAGATGACTGATTCTCATTAAATTTGGGGCCACCTAACAGAAGGAAAACAAGCATGGTTTTAGAGATAGCAGTATAACAGAGGTTTTCTCTGTTTCTCACAGTTAAGACTGCTGTGGTGTGGGGAAAGAACGGTATTGTCGAAAGGTTTTCTGAGCCAGCTGACTCATGTGTAAAACAGGAATCATGGTTTCTGTCTCCTGTGGTTGTAGTGAGGAGTGATGCATGTGAAAACACTTTGCAAATTCTAACTGGCTCTGTGGTAGATGGTAAAAATGGCCTCCATCCTCTCCTGACCCCCACATCCACATCATTGCAATACAGATGTTGCAGGTCTTCTCATCAATATGTGAAGTGCTTTCCTACATTCTTTGAATCTGGGACATGTGATTTGCTTTGGCCAGTATGGACCCAAGCAGGGGCTTAAAAAGCCCTCATATACCAGGGCTGCCCTACTGCTGTACTTGGGATCATGAGGTCACCACGTGACTGAGTCCCAGCTAGCCTTCTGGAAGATAAGAGAGTATATAAAGAAGAACCTCTGGTCAGCTGGTTACCAGCCAACAGCCAGCCATGTACGTGAGGCTCTTCTGGGGCATCCAGTCATGTCCTGATGTTCTAGCTAACTGTAGACTCACGAAGGAAACCAGCAGAAATCAATAGAACCAGCCTAGACGAGAACTGCCCAGGCAGCCCAGCAAATTATGAGCTAAATAAATGACTGTCAAAGCCACCAACTTTGGGGAGTTTGTTATGCAGCAAAAGCTAACTGATACAGGCTCTGTGCAAAGGCTACCCATTAGGCTGTCTAGTGTTTTGAGCATGGCTCCTATGGCTTTCAAAGATGCTGCCCAGAGGGGCAGACCACAAATGAGTAGACATTGTGTGACTTTTCAGTCAGGCTCTCATCACATGGGGATACTGCCCACCAGAAAGTACTTTATAGTCTCTTCTAATCAAAGCACGCTGGAAGTGGCTGGAGGCTGAGATGAAAGAACCCCTCCCTATTTCCCTTTCATTGTTTCCAGAAAGGCTGTTCAGCAGTCAAGTGTAGAAGGACATAAAACCTAAATCTTCTTCAAGCCTATTGTCAGTAACAATCTCCTAGCTCCGCAAACGTGTGCATAATCCCCTGCATAACTTCCCATGCACACTCTTTTAATGTTCTGCTGCTGGCACCAAGATAAATGGCTTCATCAAAGGCAGCCATGCAGGCTTGCGACCTGTTGAGGCAGAAAAGCTTCCTGGGGGATCAGAAGCATCCTAACACCCAAATCAAGCATCCTCATGGCCAAATGAAGTGTTACCGTGCAGAATACATTAAATAAACCTGTAGTGATGAACAGGGTAGGATGGTGCTACCCAGCCTCACCCCGGGAGTCTTTACACAATGATTAAACTCCTTTGATATGCATTTTCAAAGTGTATGGTGCCTCTTGCTAAACATGTCTGGCAAGAGAAAACTCATCATCTGGAAACATTATCTGAGGGGCCTCATTCCGTGGAACGACATGCAAGAGTTTCCTGTCAAATCCACAGTCTGCAACCTCAAGAGTGAGTATAAAACCAAGAATTTTTAAACTCTCCTTTCCTTCCCTCAAGAGATTGAGAGATCGTGCAATGAATGAATATAGCCGTTTTATCATTCATTTGACATACAGCAAATTGCAACTTGCTGTGGGAGTGACTATTTACAGGGCTGATGCACCATATTCAAATCACATATTCATTCTGCACCTCCCCCCACCCCACACACGCAATTCATTAGATGGTTATGGTGCTACTGTTGGATGAGGAGAACCCATTCTCTTATATCTATCTCCACTATCTGCACTGTGTTGTGCTGTGCTGCGCTGAGTTACTCAGTTGTGTCTGACTCTTTGTAACCCCATGGACTGTAGCCCGCCAGGCTCCTCTGTCTGTGGGGATTCTCCAGGCAAGAATACTGGAGTGGGTTGCCAAGCCCTCCTCCAGGGGATCTTCCCGACCCAGGGATCGAACCCAGGTCTCCTGCATTGCAGGCGGATTCTTTACCATCTGAGCCACCAGGGAAGCCCAAGAATACTGGAATGGGTAGCCTATCCCTTCTCCAAGGGAACTTCCTGATTCAGGAATCGAGCCGGGGTCTCCTGCATTGTAGGCAGATTCTTTACCAGTTAAGCTACCAGAGAAGCCCAGAGTGCCACTGTGTAACCCAAAATAAGTCTTGAGATCCTCCTGTTTATTATACATAGACTCTGATATGTTTCTTTTCACTGCAGAATTTAAAATGCCTTTTAAAAAGCTTTTTATATCCAGGTTTTCTGGATATAATTTGCAATTTTAAGCTTCATTCAAGAAATCAAAATAAGTCCATATAAATGATCATCATTAAGTCAATTAATATGAGTTCTAGAACCAGGATCTTACTGGAAATTTTCTCATACCACATCAACTGCCACTGAACTGTGGTTAGTTAACAAGAAGCTTTAATGTGGCCAAGAGGTTAAAAAACCAACTGAGGTCATGTTAGAACTATTTAAGTGCTGGCTGCAGTCCTTGGTTGAAAAATGATCCACACACCAAATGACAAATAACTGAATAACCAGTAGAGAATGAAGAAAAAGAGAAACCATCACATGAACACAACCAGAGAAGAGAGAGCCATGCAGATGGCAGATGAATCCATGAGGATGTTTCCAGGCCATTTCTCCGGTAACCAGGGAAGGCTGCCAGGCTTCCAGTGGGTAAATAATCCACCTGTCAACACAGGAGATGTGGGTTTGATCCCTGGGTCGGGAAGATCTCCTGGAGAAATGGCAACCCACTCCAGTTTTCTCGCCTGGAAAATCCCATGGACAGAGAAGCCTGGTAGGCTACAGTCCATGGGGTTGCAAAGAGTCGGACATGACTGAAGTGACTGAGCACGCGTGCAGGAAAGGCTGCCAAGGACAGAACTCCAAGAACCACTAATGTAACAAGTAGAGGCTGAGCAGGAGACTGAGAAGGAGTGGCTAGAAAGGTACCAAGAAAAGCTGGAGTGGTCTGTATTACCACACCGAAGGAAAAGAGTGTTTCAACACCAAGGAGGATGCTGAGCAAGCGAGCAAGAAAGGAGGGGAACAGACTTCATTGGATTTAATGAGAAAAATTATTGGTGACGTCAACCAGGTAAGTTTTTGTGGTATGGTGAGAACAAAAGGTAAGATTGCAGTGGGTTAAGGAGTCGGTGGAAATTTCATTTCCACCATAGGAAATGAAGACTTAGCCTTGTAACATGGGAGGGAATGGGGAAAAGAGAAGAAACAATGGGAGGAGAATGGGATGAAAATAGCTTATGAGTAGAAAGGCTTACCAGAGAAGGCAATGGTAACCCACTCTAGTACTCTTGCCTGGAGAATCCCATGGACGGAGGAACCTGGTAGGCTGCCATCTATGGGGTCGTACAGAGTCAGACATGACTGAAGTGACTTAGCAGCAGCAGAAAGGCTTACAAGTTTTTAAATGTTGCTAGGAAGGAATGACTTCTACGCCATCTATGCCACCTATGGGGTTGTGCAGAGTCAGACACGAGTGAGCGACTTCACTTTCACTTTCAGGAAGGAATGAGGGCTTCCTTGGTGGCTCAGTGGTAAAGAATCCACAGACCAATGCCGGAGACAGGGGTTTGATCCCTGGGTCAGGAAGATCCCCTGAAGAAGCAAATGGCAACCCACTCCAGTATTCTTGCCTGGGAAATCCCATGGACAGAGGAGCCTGGTGGGCTACAGTCCATGGGGTTGCAAAATTCAGACACGACTTAGCAACTAAACAATAACAAAAGAGAAGGAGAGATATTTTTTCCATCCTTACAGGAGGGAATGAGAGAGAAGGGCACAGTTGCAGATCTATCTGTAGGTCTGGCAGGGAGAAATTCTGTTTGCTTCCATCTGATGATTCTTTCTTCACAGTGAAGTAGGCAACCACGGTACCCCTGCAGAGACTAGAGAGGCAAGGGGAGATCAGAGGTAAGGTGAAAGTGCTGAAAGAGTCGCTACAGAAAATGAGAAGGGCGGAGCTGGCTATGGAAACATGGAGGGATTTCAAGGCACCATGCAGGGTGGCCTCAGGTGGAGTCAGACATCATGGATTTCTGGTTGCGCTGGTGATGTGATTGTGTCCAGCAGTGCTCAGCTGTCTAGATGGAAGCAAAAAGCAGAAGTTGTATCCATCCCTGAATATAATCCTGGGATTCAGTGGAAGAGGGGGAACAAAGACATTAAGGACCTTGGCAAGAGAGAAGTTACAGGATGGACCACTGAAGAGAAGCTAGATAGACAAGGGAAGATAGGTCTGGTCTTATGTAAGGGGATTTTAGGAGGTCGGATGGGGAAAGCTGCCTTGAGTTTGACTAACAGGTATGATAGGAGCAACTGAATGAGGCGACGGTGGTCAGTGGACTGTGTGAATATAAGATGTCAGAGGTGACACAGTGCTAAGAGTCACAAGTTTCAGAACAAGGACATGGAGTGAATAAATGGAGGGGAACGTATGTGAAGGTCATGGGAAAAAAATGTGAGAAGAATCAGGGGGCTTTGTTGTGTACATGGGTGATGAAGTTCAAAAGTTAACCACCCCCAGGACTGGGGTGGAGAAGAAACGGTGGGGCATCACTGACTGAGGGAGTGACCAGCAAGCTAGAAGCTGACAGAGATGAGGAGATTTAGGGAGTGACGTTGTGATGTCTTGAGTCTCAAAAACCCAGAAGGTAGAGAACAGTCTGAGAGAAGCATGAAGAGCCAGTGATGACTTGCCCAACTTGATACCCCACAAGTGAGCAAGGGAACACCTCCACCCAACAGACTCACAAAGGACAGGAGTTCCGTTAGGACTCAGTGGGCAGTGAGTGAGGCTGTGTGGCAGTTCACAGTGGGTTGGGAGCTGCAGTGGGAATGGAGAGGTGAGACAACTGGAACAATCCATATACCACAGCAGAGAGGGACCAGAGGGACTTTCCTGGTGCTCCAGGGGCTAAGACTCCATGCTCCCAACGCAGGGGGCCCAGGTTCGACCTCCGGTCAGGGAACTAGATCCCACATGCCACCACTAAAGAGTCCATGTGCTACCACTAAGACCTGGTGCAGCCAAATAAATTTAAAAAATAAAAAAAGAAGGACTAGAGAAAGCTGGCATGGAAGGTGTGGCTGGCTACAAAGTTTTTAAAGAACTGACCTCAGCTCACTTCGGGTGACCAAGGAGAAGCATTAAGGCCCACTGCCCTGGAACCCAGGCACCCTGCAAATGGAGCTCCAAGGTGACATGTGAACAGTTGAATTTGAAGCCCAGCAAACTGTTACCATTTACTATTTTTGATCTACAAAAATGACAATGTCATATGGTCAACCTGAGAGTATCTGCATACTAAAGGGAATGATTTTTTAAGTTTTAGCAGTAACCTGGGGTTAATGGACTACCACTTGCCGCTAAGTGAAGACCTCAGGGGCTTCCCTGGTGGTCCAGTGGTTAAGACTTCACCTTCCAACGCAGGGGGTGTGGGTTCGATCTCTGGTCAGGAAGCTAAGATCCCATATACCTCATGGCCAAAAAACCAAAACATGGTTGATTCATGTTTATGTATGGCAAAAACCATCAAAATATTGTAAAGTAATTATCCTCCAATTAAAATAAATAAAACAATGAAAACAAAGAAATTAAGAGAAAAAAACAGAAGCAATATTGTAACTAATTCAATAAAGACTTAAAAAACTGTCCATTAAAAAAAAAAAAAAAAACCTAAGAAAAAAAAAGACCTCAATAGATGGACCTGCAAGTACAGGTGGTGACTTTGGCCTCTTCAGTCACTGAATCAGGGTGCACTAATCTCTAGCACCAACGTTGTGTTCTGCTTCCCCGGGTGGGGAGCTGCGGGAGTGCCTGAGAGGGATGCTCACTTCAACCAAAGTAAGTGCACACGGGCTTCCCTGGTGGCTCAGTGGCAAAGAATCTGCCTGCGAACCCTCAATGACACAAATCAAAGCAAGACCCTCTATGACCCACCGCCTAGAGTAATGGAAATAAAACCAAAGGTAAACAAGTGGGACCCGATTAAACTTAAAAGCTTTTGCACAGCAAAGGAAACTAGAAGCAAGGTGAAAAGACAACCCTCAGAATGGGAGAAAATAATAGCAATGGAAACAACTGACAAAGAATTAATTTCCAAAATATACAAGCAGCTCATACAACTCAATACCAGAGAAACAAACAACCCAATCAAAAAGTGGGAAAAAGACCAAAACAGACACTTCTCCAAAGAAGACATACAGATGGCTAACAAACACATGAGAAGATGCTCAACATTGCTCATTATTAGAGAAATGCAAATCGAAACTACAATGAGATATCACCTCACACCAGTCAGAATGGCCATCATCAAAAAGTCTACAAACAATAAATGCTGGAGAGGGTGTGGAGAAAAGGGAATGCTCTTGCACTGTTGGTGGGAATGTAAACTGATACAGCCACTATGGAAGACAGTATGGAGATTCCTTAAAAAAACTAGGAATAAAACCACCATATGACCCAGCAATCCCACTCCTAGGCATATACCCTGAGGAAACCAAAATTGAAAAAGACACATGTATCCCACTGTTCATTGCAGCACTATTTACAACAGCTAGAACATGGAAGCAACCTAGATGTCCATCAACAGATGAATGGGTAAAAAACTGGTGGCATATATACACAATGGAATATTACTCAGTCATAAAAGGAACACATTTGAGTCAGTTCTAATGAGGTGGATAAACCTAGAACCTATTATACATAGTGAAGTGAGTCAGAAAGAAAAAGATAAATATCATATTCCAACGCATATATACGGAATCTAGAAAAATGGTAGTGAAGAATTTATTTACAGGGCAGTGATGGAGAAAGAGACATAGAGAATAGACTTATGGACATGGGGAGAGGGGAGGAGAGGGTGAGATGTATGGAAGGAGTAACATGGAAACTTACATTACCATGTGTAAAATAGATACCCAAAGGGAATTTGCTGTATGGCTCAGGAAACTCAAACAGGGGCTCTGTATCAACCTAGAGGGGTGGGATGGGGAGGGAGATGGGAGGGAGGTTCAAAAGGGAGGGTTATAGGTATATCTATGGCTGATTCATGTTGAGGTTTGACAGAAAACAGCAAAATTCTGTAAAGCAATTATCCTTCAAAAAAAAAAATAATAATCTGCCTGCCATTGCAGGAGATGCAGGTCGATCCCTGGTCCAGGAAGATGCTACTTGCCGCGGAGCAACTAAGCCCGTGTGCCACAGTTACTGAGCCTGTGCACCACAAGAGAAGCCACCGCAATGAGAAGCCTGTGGACCGCAACTAGAGTAGCCCCCACTCTCTGCAACTAGAGAAAGCCTATGTGCAGCAACGAAGACCCAGCGCAGCCACAAATAAACAAACTAGAAATAAAATTATATGGAAAAGAATTGTACCCAAATCTGTATACAATGTTTAAAAAAGTAAGTCCACAGAAATGATCACTGTTTCTTGACCACTTGGAGCCCAGAGGTGAGACCAAACAAGAGGGCCATGTGGGGCTGAGGACACCTTAAAGGTGTGTGTGTTGGGGGGTGGTGAGTGCAGGTCTAAGGCGAAGCAAAGAAACCTAAGGTGACAGGAGGCTGCAGGGCATGAGATCAAAAGAAGAAAAGCAAAGAAGAAACAAAGGTGAAAAAAAAAAACCAAACCCTCAGAAAGTGCCTCCTATCAGAAACAGCATCTCCTTTCACTCAGAAGGAAGCACCGCTGCCCCGAAAACCAATTATAGTAGCAGGAGAGGGAAGGCGTGGTGAACAATGTGGAGAGAAAAATGACTGTAAAGCACTTTGCAAAAATACAGCATTATATAAAGTCCCAATAATAATAAATCACCTTGCCGGAGGTATGAAAACCTTAAAATAACCTGAAAAATCAAAATGTGGAGGAGAAGCAGAAGGCGTGGAGGAGCTTCACATAGGTTTGCATGCTCGTTATAAATTCCTCTCCCTCAACTCTGCCAGCCAGGCTCTCTGAGAGCAGTTCTTGATCAGGCTGTGGGTTGAAAATGGGTCTGGCCCCTGTTTAAACCTGCCACCCCCACCCTGTTCCCACCCCCTCCCTGGGGTTCAGAGGAGGAGGGCACAGGCTCTGGGGGAACCTCTTTTCTGAACCTAGCATCTGCCTTCCTGAATACTGATGCATCTGTTTTGTGAAGGTTGTCTTCCCTTTGTTATATAAAAACAGAAAGGGTGAAAAAAAAAAAAGCTTCATTCCTAGAAAAAAAAAAAAAACAAACAAAGGAAAATAGGTCTTTCGGAATTCTTAGTCCTGGAACTCTGTTCTTTATATATCCACTTGTTCCATTGTTAAAGAAACCCACATATTTAAGGGTGACACATTCTCTTAACTAATGCCTTGTCAGGCCCATGTGCCTTGCTAAAAATGGACCTTGATGACTGCCATTTCCATTTTTTTCCCCTAAGAAATAATTTGATTATTTTTATCCTGCTTCTCTCTATCAGTGCTTACAAGAAAATGGTTCTCTTTTTGTGAAAACCATTTTTAAAATAAACCATGTAAGCGCTCAACCATGGATGAAATGGAAAGTTTTCTTAAACACATCTGTGTAAGTCACACACACACATACTCGGTGCCTTGTACAAAGTGAAAGTGAAAAGTGAAAGTGAAGTCGCTCAGTCGTGTCCGACTCTTTGCAACCCCATGGACTGTAGCCTACTAGGCTCCTCTGTCCATGGGATTTTCCAGGCAAGAGTACTGGAGTGGGTTGCCATTTCCTTAACTGGCTTTAAATTTGGAATAAATGCTCTTCTGCAGTAACATTGTTTTCTGCTCAGCCTTTAATAATATGTGTGTCCTAACATCTTACTTTGTGCAAACCTGAATATCCCCCAGAAAATAGGTGATTTAATAAAAGTGGGTGATATGAATCACCCAGAGACAATTTGAATTATTATCTGTGGATAATTCATTATGCACATATTTCTAGTGAGATTCTTAAATCAGCAGGGCTTCTTAATCAGAGACTTTCAAATTTTGTCTGTAATAACTAGAGACTTGACCCATAAATCAGCAAATAGGCCAGCAGGCTCACCACATGCTTCACATTTCTTCTTGGGAGAAAAAGGCACTTAATTATCCTGAGGTCACAGGAGAAGGGAAAAATGGACATGAAAGTTGTTGGAGGTTTTACAGCAAAGTATAACTAATTTCAACATTGTCTTCAAAGTGAGCTGATGAAAAGATGATAATGAAAACATCTGAAATCAAGTAGGTGTCTTAGAGAAAGATGTTTTAAATGTTCACAGGAATACTCTTCCCAACCAACCCTACCTCTCATTTCCAATCTCAAAGTTGAGCATTTTTGTCTTCATGTTACCAGTTTTGCAAATTAAATTTCTAATATGGTAGACATGGATAATGAGGCTGAATTTAATAAGGATGAAAATGTCTAGTCACAGACTTGGAAGATAAGACTGTCAGTAAAAGAATCAAGTTGAGCCTTTATTTCCAGTATCTTTCCTTACCCCTACTTCACTAGAAACTCTCCCTCAATACTCTGTCCACTTCCTACTCTTTCAGTCTTATTCTTCTACCTCCCATAGTAAAAACCCACACTTGGTGAAGGACTCTCTAGATATCCTATATATAGTACAGCCTGAAGCTGGCAAGCTTTACCCTAAGCCTAACTCCAAGGGATTAAGCCCTGGAAGACTTAGGTTCAAACTCCAATACCCAGGAGCACTGACTGAGTAGCAGTGTGGCTGGTCTAATGTCCAGATGCCCCCTCCCTGGCTGGTGCCCTCAGCTCCTAGCTGCTGCGGAGTAGAAAGAGCGAGCTGCTCACAGCTCTTCTCTAGGAAATTCCTCTCATATAAACGGAAGCCCCTTCTCCCAGGAGACTTAAGGCCCCCTCCCTCCCAGAAGCAGCCATCTGCTACTAACTGACTGACAAAAGAGTACAAAACGCCAACCATCTCAAGGGGTGACCAATTCTGTGTTGCTACTTGTGCCCTAGGGCGCCCCTGGGATGGGGCTGCATTCTGCCAGTGTCATCAAGACAGCTTCCTTGTGTAGCTCTCATCTGCTGCCCTATCCTGCTTCCCTCCTTCCCTTCTCCTAAGAGCACTTACTCAATGAGTCACCTAAAAAAGAATTTGTGCTCCAGGCATTGCTTTTAGGGAACCCAACCTAAGATGCATTGACTCAATGGACATGAGTTTGACCAAACTTCAGGACATGGTGAAGGACAGGGAATGCTGCAGTCCATGGGGTCGCAAAGAGCTGGACAAGACTGAGCGACTGAACAACCACAACAACCTAAGATGCACTGGGACCCTGGACCTTCACTCAACATGTCTATTAGCTGCTCCCTCACAGGCAATGTGAATATGATAATACACATCTCCAAGCAAGATAATACAGCAAGACTGCTGTTTAGGTTACATGAGAAAACTAGTGTCAAAACCTTTGATCTACTGAAATGCTATTCGACTCTAAGGATTATGATGATTTACTGTAAATGTATGACAGTAGGTATGTTACTTGTCCCTTGGGTGGAGTGGAGCGGAGCTGAGTATACTTTCATGATAAAAGAGCTTCTTCACTTCACTTCTGCTTCTCCGCTTACTTCACTAGGTCCACACTGCTGGCTTCTATGTCCCAGTCCCACCTCTAAATCCAGACAGCACTGGCAGTGAGGGAAAAGCACAGGCCACCTCCTTCCATTTCAAGCACAAGATGAGGTCCTCCATATACTGAAGACTCGTCCCAGCTCTGACCTCTCTCTGGAACTCCAGACTCACATTTCCTGGTGTCTCTTTGGCAATTCCATGTGGCTGTGTGGCGGACACCCGACTTCATACGGGCAAAGCGTTACTGTGGACTCCCTGTCTCTCAGCTGGCTTCCCCACTGCTGCCCACCTTCCTCAGTGCTGTCAATGGATGCCTTCCAGAGAGCTGCTCAAGACAGAACTCAAGGGATTGTACTTGCTTCCTTTTTTTTTTCCACCCTCTGTGTACAATCCATCAGTAAACTCTGCCAACACTTCTTCCAAACTCCTCTTCCCTCCATTTCCACTTGCGATGATGTAATCCAAGTCCCCATTCTCTCTTACTTGGACCACTGTACACAAGACGTTCACAGCTACATCTGGGAGAGAACAAGGCCAAGCAGGACAGTTGGTCACCCACCTACAAGGCGGAACATCTCCAGCTCCAGGGCAGGGAGCACCATGGAGGAACCTCAGGGAGGACAGGAGCATCTGAGTGGTGAGAAGACTTAGTTAGGAACCTGATGGGGCATGGTGCTAAACACAAAATGTCCTCGGACAGGCTTTAAATCTTGGTGGTCTTTCTTATTATTGTTACTTAACTTCTTAGTTTGGAGAAAGTTTCAACCAGAGAAATCAGTGAGAGTAGTACAAAGAACTTCCAGATGCTTTTAACCTTGATTTGACCATTTTTAACATTTTGTCATATGTGCTGTGTTATTCTTTCATTTTTTTCTGAACCATCTGAGAGCAGACTGTATCTTTATGCTTCTTAATCCCTTAATATTTCAGGGAGTATGTCCAAAGACCAAGATGACACCGTTATGAAGTTTAGGACATTTAACATTGATGCAATATTTTCACTTAATCAACAGCCTATATTCCAAACAAATTGTTCCAACAATGTCCTTTATAATAAAAAAAGAAAACACTTTCATTCCAAGGTCACATTTTAGTTTTAATCTAGGTAATAAAGAAGAAAGAAAAAAAAGTGGACTTGATGAGATACTTCTCTGTAGAAGGATTTTAAGTTTAAAAATGTATACAAGGGAACCACTGTTAAAGATTTGAGGTCCATTTCTCTTATTATCTGCTTTATTTTTACTCATTGAGAAAATATGTATGAGTGCCTAGAGTGTGTCTCAAAACCTCAGCCAAGTTGCTTCTCCTACCTCAAAGTTTACAGTTCTATCTGTAAATTAAGGTTAATAATAATATTTTCAAACAATTTTTGAGAAGATCGGACAAGAAGGATATAGATCGTTGAGCAGTTTCAAAACTAGAAAGGTTTGCACAAATATAAATCAATGTCTGTGTTCTTGATAATAATATTCTTTATCAGGGCCATTCAGGTAGAACTTCAGAAGGTGACAGAAAAACCCGTGATGAGGAAAACAAAATTATGATTTAAAATAGAGTTGTGTATATGATTTTTCTGCTGAATTTAACTGTGTGGAATCCCCACTGAACTAACTTTGTGAGAAAACAGGGTGTGGATATATGAGGACGGATGGAAAACATAGAAGGAAGCGTTTGACATAATGGCACTGTGGAAAGGCAAGACAAAGCTGAAGATAAAGGATTTGGCTTTGAGCACATGACCATCAAAGATATTTAGAGAATAGAGGAGATAATGGTAGTGACTTCAGAGCACTTGAGTTAGATTCAACAAATGTTTGAGACAATACTTCATCAGAAGCCTTGCTGTGAGCTTGCAGACGACACATATATAAGACCCCACAGGTTTTTTTTTCCCTGGAACTCAAGGAAAACAACCAGAAAACCCCCTCTCTACCTCTACACAGCATTTTGAGCCAGAAAGACCTGGGTTCAAAGTCCGACTTCCCAAGTGGCTATCGGTGTGAATGTGAGAAATATATATTACTTGTGTAAGTGGATTTTCTCATCTGTAGACTAATACCTAGCTCAGAGAGTTGTTAGAATAAAGGAACTTTCCAAGTGTGGTCACACAGGAGCAGCTGCAAGATTACCTGAGCATTTGAGATGCCAATTCTCAGACCCCATCTGAAACCTACTGAATCAAAAACTTTGAGGGTGGGGCCCAGATGTTTGTACTTGAACAAGCCTTACAGGGGGGTACTAGGCAGGCTAGAGTTTGAGATCACTGTTATAATGGACTAAACAATGTAATGTATTTAAATAACTCTGGCATAAAGCCAGGCAGCCACATCACAGAGTAACTGAATAAGTGTTAGTGCCCTCCTCCGCCTCTCCCACCTCCCATGACTCAACCAACATACAAATGCATGCTCATGCACACACACACCAATTGATAATGGTTTGGAATACTGTACATGAAGGAAAACACCACTGTATCAAAATTATATACACTAAGACTTGAAAGTATAGCTATAAAATGATATGTTTCAGGACAATTAGTAACATCAGCATTGTCATACCTTGCCTACTTGATAGTAGTAAGCCTATCAAGATAGTAGGCTTACTGGGAAAATAGTCCATCAATAAATATTTGTCAAATGTTTATCATATGTCTAACTCTGGTTGCTAGAGAGGATATAAGAAAAATAGAAAAATTGTTGCTGCCTTCAAAGAGCTTAGTGGGGAAGAATGAAGATAATTAAAATTGATTGAACATCTACCATGTGATAGGACTGTCGTGGTAGGAAATTATCTTGATGAATTAGGAGACTCCACATACACTATCAGAAAAGCCATCCAAGAAAATAAAGAAACAGAAAAGCTCAGAGATCAAATTATAGTGTTCAAATTACAGGATTTGAGTTGACTCAAAATGTACAGTGAGAAGGAAATGGAAGGAGATAGTGAGAGAGTCAATTCCTAGGTAGGTTGATAAGAAGTCCAGGGCCCCCAAGGAGGAGAAAGGGGTGTGGAGTCCCCAAGGAGGAGAGAGGGGTCTGGGGTTCTCAAGGAGGAGAAAAGGACAAACATTTTTTTCTTTAAGCCCAGAGCTGATGATTGCACAACAAAACAACTCATCTTACTCAAGGATATATTTTCCCTTAAACTCTGTACCAATGACAACAATGTATCCTGCTTGAGGACATGTTTCTCCTTCTTGAGAACCTTCTGACTAACCCTGTCATCTTAAAATGTAAATTGTGGGAGTGGGTCTAGTAAGATCTTTACAACCTTTAGACATTTTTTTGATTTATTGTAATAACCAATTATAAAAGTATATAGCTCCCTTGCTAAGACTAGTGAGGGGGGCACTCTCCATCCCCCTTCTGATGTCTATGTCAGAAGCTTTCTCTGTTCCTTTTTATACTTTAATAAAACTCTGCTACACAAAAGCTCTTGAGTGATCAAGCCTGGTCCCTGGCCCCATAGCTAAATCTTCTTCTTCGAAGATCACAAATCCAACATTGTTCACTGTAAGCTATCAATAGACTGGGTTAACACAGTTGGGATGGGGAGTGAGTGATATGGGAGGACCACAATAGCTGAATCATAGGTTATATAGAGTTTATATGTCCTGTATCTTTTGGTCACATCACCTACTGATGTTGTTACAAAGATCATAGTCAAGAATGAATAAGGAGACTCAGCAAATGGAACTTACTTGGAGACAACATCTTCTGGCTCTATCAATGTGATGAAAGGACAAGTATGCCTGGCCACTGCTAAAATACACTGATAATCTACTGAATAGCCACTGTACTACTACACACTGTGTCTGTGTGTCTCAGAGGATATGAGAGGCTGGAATTGGTGTCACTAATGGGTGGCTGATTTAAGAAATCTACAATTCGTCTGAATATTTGGTCTGACTTGGTCCTTTTTCTCACTGTTCAACATACATGCTCTACTTACCTTATAATGTCTAATATATCTCAACCTATTAGCAATCTACTGCTTCTCTTTCTCACCTATTATCTCAATTTATCTTGTCTTCTATATAGAACATGAGATATTCTTAAATAATGAAGCAAATACACGTTTTTGGGCACTACATATAGGAGGTTTCCACATATCTTTTCATTTAATTCTGACAGTTAAAGAGGTACAAAGACACAATGCTCTGAACAACAACAATGCTCCAGAACACTAGAATGCAATATATAGTTAATCAATGGCTTGGTAATATGGAGCTGCTGCTGCTGCTAAGTCACTTCAGTCGTGTCCAACTCTGTGCAACCCCATAGACAGCAGCCCACCAGGCTCCCCTGTCCCTGGGATTCTCCAGGCAAGAACACTGGAGTGGGTTGCCATTTCCTTCTCCAATGCATGAAAGTGAAAAGTGAAAGTGAAGTCGCTCAGTCATGTCCGACTCCTAGCGACCCCATGGACTGCAGACTACCAGGCTCCTCCATCCATGGGATTTTCCAGGCAAGAGTACTGGAGTGGGGTGCCATTGCCTTCTCTGGTAATATGGAGGCCACATACTAGAGATTCTAGTAAGGAAAACTGGTCTTATTCAATGAAGAGTTCATGGAAGAGTTGTTTCTGTACCTAACCTTGAAAAAAGAGAGGGACTCTACCTGAAACAGAATGTGTGGGTGTACTCAGTTGCTCAGTCGTGTCTGATTCTTTGCAACCCTGTGGATTGTAGCCCACTAGGCTCCTCTGTCCATGGGATTCTCCAGGCAAGAATACTGGAGTGGGTTGCCATGCCCTCCTCCAGGGGATCTTCCCCACCTAGGGATCGAACCAACTTCTCTTATGCCTCCTTGCATTGGCAGGTGGTTTTTTTTTTTTTTCTACCACTAGTGCCACCTGGTTGCTCAAATGGTACAGAATCTGCCTGCAATGCAGGAAACTGGGGTTTGATCCCTAGATTGGGAAGATGCCCTGGAGAAGGGAATGGCTACCCAATCCAGTATTTTTGCCTGGAGAATTCCATGGACAGAGAGCCTGGTGGGCTACAATCCATGGGATCGCAAAGAATTGGACATGACTGAGTGACTAACACTGAAACTGAACAGGGGTATGTGTATTACCAACAGAGCAAAAGTGTAAATATGGAGAAATATGAGTGATCACTGATAAGGAAACAAAGTCACATTTGACTGCAAAAAGAGGTACATCCAGCTAGGAGAAGGTGGAGCTGATAGAAGGAGGAAGCCATAATAATTCAAAGAGAAAGTTGGATTTACTCTTCTAACCCAGTGGTCTCCAAACATTTTTGATGCTGCACTCCTATTAGTAAAATATAGGGGGCACTCTTTCTGTGGTAGATTTATTACTGCTTAAAATGTTTGCTGACACTCCCTGTTTAGAATTATACATCCCTACTCTATTGGTGTCCACCTCAGCCAATAACCTTGCTTTGGCTAATGAAACTGACTGAAAATGATATGTTCCACTTTTGAAGGTTTAAGAACCACAGTGAGATTCCACCATATTGAGCTTTTTAGCAATGCCCCAGATAGGGGACGCCCCTCACTCTTGGTTCTACAATGAAAATGGCCTGGAGGCAACAGTCACCCTAACAGGGGCAAAAAATACAAATCAGAAATAATTTTTTTTTGTATGCCACTGAGATTCTCAGGTTGCTCGTAACTTAGCTCACTAATGCAGCTTGCAGTTAGCATTGTTTTGGAGGTTCTGGCCAGTATCGTAAGACTAAAAACAAAAAGTCTTATAACTGATAAGGGAAAACATGTTTCTGGGCAGGTGATTACAATTTCCTATGCAGAAAAATCAAAAGAACTTACAGATGTGCCGTGCTTAGTCGCTCAGTCGTGTCCAACTCTTTGCAACCCCATGTGCTGTGGCCCGCCAGGCTCCTCTGTCCGTGGGGATTCTCCAGGCAAGAATATTGGAGTGGGGATCTTCCCAACTCAGGGATTGAACCCAGGTCTCCTGCACTGCAGGCGAATTCTTCACCATCTGAACCAACAGGGAAGCCCAAGAATACTGGAGTGGGTAGCCTATCATTTCTCTAGGGGATCTCCCAAAACAGGCATCAAACAGGGGTCTCCTGCAGGCAGATTCTTTACCAGCTGATCTACCAGCTGGTTAAAGAATTTAACTTACAGACAAATTACTAGAATTCATAAGATGGATTGGCAAGATTGCTGAATACAAACTCAAAAAAAAAAATCAACAGATCTTCTATATCCCAGAAAAAATTAATTACAAGGCATAATTTTTTTAAAAAAGTGCTACTTAAATTAGCAGCAGAGATAAATGTTTCTAGGAAACAATCCAGCAAAAGCTGAGTAAGTCCTTTATGGGAAAATTATAATACTGTATGTGTGTACGTGGGTGTGTGCTCAGTCACAGCTGTGTCCGACTCTGTGGAACTCCATGGACTGTAACCCACCAGGCTGCTCTGTTCATGGAATTCTCCAGGCAAGAATACTGGAATGGGCTGCCACGCCCTCATCCAGGGGATCTTCCCAACCCAAGGATTGAACCCACATCTCCTGCATTGGCAGGGGGTTTCTTTACCATTGCGCCATGCTTAGTTGCTCAGCTGTGTCTGACTCTTTGCAATCCCATGGACTATATCCTGCCAGGCTCCTTGTCCATAGGGATTCTCCAGGCAAGAATTCTGGAGTCGGTTACCTGGCCCTCCTCCAGGGGATCTTCCTGACCCAGGGATTGAACCCAGGTGTCTCACAGGTGGATTCTTTACCATCTGAGCCAACTACCACTAGCGCCACTTAAACACACCAAAGAAAACTTAAATAAATGGAGAAATAAAGCATCATCCTGATTTGGAAGACTCAGTATTGTAAAGATGTCCTTTCTTCCCAGCTGGCTCTATACAGCCAATGCTATTTTAATCACAAACTCAACAGGGTTAGTGTGGAATTTGACAAGTTGATTCTAAAATTATATAGAAGAGAACTGAATCAACAATAACCAAAAGAAGAAAAATACAGTGGGCAGACTTGCCCTATGAGATATCAAGTTGTGGTTAATGGCTGTAATAGTTAAGACAATGCATTTCACCAAAAAGGAAATTAAAATGGCCATAACATATGAAAAGAAGCCAAGTTTTGCAAATATTTGGGAAAATAGAAATTAAAGTCATAAGATACTATTTTCCATATAACAGAGTGGAGAAATCAAAACATCAGATAATAAGCAAGGTTTGACCAAAAGATGTAAAACAATGTATGCTTTCATCTGCTGCTGGTAGAAGCTCAATTTTGGTAAAGAAAATTTTAACATGCATATATCTATGATCTAGTAATTTCATCTCTATGTATATGCCCTAGAGAACTTCTTGCACATGCACTAGGCGATGTAGAAAGAATGCTTATGGCAGTCTCATTCTTCAGTGAAGCACTGAAAACAACCAGGTCTCCATCAGCAGCAGAAACATCATCAGACTGAGATATATTCATACACCGGGATGCTCTGCATCCAGTGGACATGAACGAACTACAGCCCCATGCATCAACATGAATGAGGCTGAAAGATGCAAAATTGAGTGAAAGAGCCAGATCACCAAAGAATGCAACCAGTATGAACCCAATTGTCGACCATCCCAATCATGGAAAACTAAACAACATATTGTTAAGAAATATATTCATATGCAGCTTTAAAAAGGGAGGGACCTTCACTGGTGGTCCACTAGTTAAGAATCTGCCTTGCACAGGGAGCCCAGCCTGGTGTTCTGTGATGACCCAGAGGTGTGGGTTGTGGGGAGGGGAGGGAGGCTCCAACGGGAGGGGAAATACATATAATTATGACTGACTTGAGTTGTTGTATGGCAGAAACCAATGCAACATTGTAAAGCAATTTTCCACCAAGTTAAAAAAAGAACAAAAGAATCCACCTTGCAATGTAGGGAACATGGGTTCTCTGTTCTGGGAAGATCCCACATGGCACGAAGCAACTAAGCCCGTGTGCCACCACTACGGAGCCCACGTGCTGCAACTACTGAAGCCCGTGTGCCCTACAGCCCATGCTCCATAACAAGAGAAGCCACCACAATGAGAAGCCCTCACACTACAGCTAGAGAGTAGTTCCTGCTCGCTGAAACTAGACAAAAACCTGTGTGCAGCAACGAAGACTCACCACAGTGAAATAAATAAAGAAATCTTAAAAAACACTCTAATCAATATATTGCGTAAAAGCTGCAGGCAAATGATGAGAAGTCACAAAGTTTTCTACAACAGGACAATCAAACTAGGAAGGAAAAAGGATAACATGCCCTTTTTGTAGTAGACCTTTCCAAGTGTGAAGCGTGCATCTACCTCCTACGTTAACCAGACCTCCTCAGAGGAGAATATAATCAACCTTTGAGAAATATGGTCCCTTTCTTCAGATACCAGTCTTGTCATTTTAAGGTTAATATTTCTTTTTCATCCCATACAGGGGGTTGTACTGATCAAAGGCTTGCTCTGTACACACATTACTGATTAAAAAAAAAAGCTTTGATCAACTTTATGTACAATGCTAATCTGTCGATATAATACATAAATTGTCTCAAAAATGTATAAAATTGTATCTCTAACTCCCAACAAATGGAATAGTTCTTGGAGCTCCCTAGAATCTGTTCCCCAGGTTATCATCCTTAATCTGGCTCAAACAAAATTCTCTTTTCTTTCTTCTAAAGAAAAACCTATAAAGCAAATGAGCTAATTGTCAGTACAAAATCCAGGCCACTGGTCACCTGGGGGATTAGGAACAGGATCTCCAGGGGGCTTCAAAATGTTCAGTCTGTGAAGTCGGAGGGCAGGTCCATGAATGTGTATTTTATTGGTATTATTTACTTTGCATGTGTGCATTTGACACTCTTACATGTATATTTCATAATTCTAAATTAATAGGCATAACCATAAATATATAAATTTTATATATAACTATGTACTCTATGTGTCAGTCATTCAGTCATGTCTGACTCTTTGCAACCCCATAGACTATAGCCCGCCAGGCTTCTCTGACCATGGAATTCTCCAGGCAGGAATACTGGAGTGAGTTGCCATTCCCTTCTCCAGGGAATCTTCCCTACCCAGGGATTGAACCCAGGTCTCCCACATTGCCCGAGATTTTTCTTTTGTATTGCAGATTCATTACTGTTTATGTAGGAATAATACAACACATAAAAGAGCCATTTTTAAAGGATGGGGTAAAGGTAAAATAAAACATTCTTTTAATTTTCTCCATGGTCCCCCAAAACATGTCTGTTATCAAATCGTAGAAGTCTGGCTTCATGTTCTGAATATTTAGCTTTTAATGTCTTACTAATCATGATAGCTTCATGTTAGCTAATCTTCTCAAGACTGATATACACTTAAGATGATGTATACTGTTAATGACAGTGGATGTATATTAACTTTTCAAATGGTCTTTAATAATTTACAACTTTTTGGATAACTTGTTAGATTTTATAAGATTGTTACTATTGTTACTTCATAATATGACTGATGAAGACCTAGTTTTAAATGTAGGAGGAGTGTCAGCTCCTCCATTTACTTGTATTATTCTTGGTATTTTCATCCATCTGAGAATCCATGGTAAGAATCTCTTGAAGCCTTTATCAGTGTCTCAAGAGTCCATTCAAACTCGTCAGTATAATCTGTAAATCTTCTCAGCTAGGCTTACAACAATTGTAACACTTTCTACTATCTATTGCTGTATAACTACCCCCAAAGTACAGGAGCTTAAAACAATAATTTAATATTATTATTATTAAATATTAAAATGTTGTGAGTTAAGAATTTGGACGAGAGATGGTGGGAACAGTTAATGTCTGTTTCATGGTGTTCGGGACCTCAGCTGGGATAATTTGATTGTGTAGAGCCAGCCAGGCAACTCTCTCTCCATACAGCTTTTCTATTTGGCTAGCTTGGTCTTCCTCAGAGCATGGTTGCCCCGAGGTTCTAAAAGTGCAAGGCAGAAATTATTAGTCCTTTTATAGGCTAGACCCACAACTAGCATAGAACACTACTGGTCAACTAAGTCACTAAGGGCCAGCCTAGACTCAAGTGGGAGGGCAATCAGATTCCACCTCTCAGGAGTAGAAAATAATCTGCAGCCATATTCAGTCTTGCATAGAAATATATCACCGAAAGTGAGGCACTGGAGAGCCAAATCTTTCCCCAGAAGTGGGACCTGAAGGTCTCATACATTGACCCAGAAAAAGAACCAGGATTAGGCAATTATTCAACTCTAGCAAAGCTTGTTGCCTTTCTTTCTTGATAAAATAAATACAATTAGAAATTCCTGTATTCCTATGGGGGCAACTGCTCCTTTCTAAGTAAAGACAGGCATTACGGAAGCTTGAAAGAAGCAGTGGTCACACTGAGCTGAAAGATGCAAATGGTGATTTGCTATGGCTCTACAACCCATGCCACTGGGTTGCAGACATTTGAACATTTTGAAGTAAATGCTCTCAATTGGCTTCCTAATGCCAGCTTCTTGTTTTCATCACACAGTGGCCCAGCTTCGTGTGCTGGACTAGCTGCTAGGTGCCGCTTTGGCAGTCCCTGTGCACCCTCTGACAGGTGGATGGGTTACTTTCACAGAGCCAGAGGCCTCACAGCTGCTAATAGTAATTATACTTGTCAGCAATGTATTCCCTTCAGGAAACTCCTGCTGCTTCATTAGGGCTAATTGCCAATAGGCAGTGCAATTTCCTAGAAGAGGAGGGGACATAAACCCACAGGGAGTTGACAGAACAGCTGTGTGAGCTCAGAGAAGCCAGATGTGGCCATGTGCCATTAAAGTGTAGCTGAGGGCTGCTGAATGCATTCAATCCAGTTCAGGGAACACAAGAATTTGGTGAGGGAGGCCAAACTCCTTTCCAGCTTGACTCTCCTACCTGCTTTCATGGAAAATATGAACACAACGACTTTCCTGGTGGTCCCCTGCTAATGCAGGGGAGGTGGGTTCGGTTCCTGGTCAGGGAACTAAGATCCCACATGCTGCAGGGCAACTAAGTCAGTGTGCTGGAACTACTGAGCCTGCGTGCTCTAGAGCCTGTGAACTCTAGCAAGAAGAGGCCCCACACACCACAATGAAGACCCAGTGCAGTCAAACTAACAAAGAGAATATGAACAATACCTCACTGGACTTCCAACTTAAAAAAATTCTATTCTGAAAACACATTTCCTAACCTTATACAGGATGTGGGGGTTGAAGAATTTCCCTATAACTGGTGTCATTAATTGATGTACCTACAATGTGTCTAGATGTATATCCACACTCATGATATAAGATGAGGTACTCTGGTGGGAGTCAGACCATATACAGGGACTTAAAAGTGAAATTAAGGACTTTCTTTCTTTTTTAAAAAAATTATTTATTTTAATTGGACTCTAATTACTATATAATATTGTAGTGGCTTTTCCCATACATTGACATGAATCAGCCACGGGTGTACATGTGTTCCCCATCCTGAACCCTCCTCCCACCTCTCTCCCCATCCCATCCCTCTCGGTCGTCCCAGTGCACCAGCCCTGAGGACTTTGGTTTTCAATATGAAATGAAAAGCAGAGAAGTGCCCCGATCTTGCATGTCAAACTATCACTCTGTTTACTCTGTTGACAACAGACTGCTAGGGAGCAAAGGTAGAAGCAAGAACACCCATGGGAAAGCAACTGCAGTCACCAGGGTGAGAGAGTTTGGGGGTTCAGACCAGGGTAGTAATGGCAAGGGAGAACACTGTGGATCTATTTGGAAGGCAGAATCAATAGAATTTCTAGAAGGGTTGGATGTGGAGTATGAAAGAAAGAAATGCAGATGATTCCAAGGCTTGGGGCAGAAGTAATTCCACCAAGGGATGGAGCTGCCATCAACTGGGATGAAAAAGGCCATGAGAAGGAGAATGGGAGGAAATCAGGAGTTCAGCTTGAAATGATGATTTTGAGATGTCTGACATACAAATGGAGCTGTCCAATAAGCAGCTGGATGTGTGTGTCTGCAGTCGAGGAGAGAGGTCTGGACTGCATGTAAATCTGGGAGTCATTGATATTTTCACAATATCTGATTATTCAAAAATGAAATGGGTTCACCGAGGGAATGAGTGTAGACAGAGGAAAGAGAATGACTGAAAACACAGTTCCAGGACACTCCACCCTGCGAGAGCAGGGAGGAAAGGAGGTGCCGGCAATAGAGACTGGGAAGGAACAACCAGGGAGGTAGGAGGAAACCCAAGGGCAGAGTGCCTCAGAAGCCACACAGAAGGAAGTGCAATTAATGGATGATGGTTACTCATCTCTGTCTCATCACAATGACTGGCCAGGTAAATTGAGAGTTGACCACTGAATTGGTGTACAGCTGCTGTTACTGCTGCTAAGTCGCTTCAGTCGTGTCTGACTCTGTGCAACCCCATATACGGCAGCCCACTAGGCTCCCCAGTCCCTGGGATTCTCCAGGCAAGAATACTGGAGTGGGTTGCCATTTCCTTCTCCAATGCATGAAAGTAAAAAGCAAAAGTGAAGGCGCTCAGTCGTGTCTGACCCTCAGCAACCCCATGGACTGCAGCCTACCAGGCTCCTCCATCCATGGGATTTTCCAGGCAAGAGTACTGGAGTGGGGTGCCATTGTTTGGCATACAGAAGTCCTCAATATTTAAAATCAAAGTTTTACTACTTTTTTATCTTAACCTTTAATATCAGCAAAACTTTTACAATGCTGATTTGGAAGAGAGTATAGAGAAGGAAATGGCAATCCACTCCAGTATTCTTGCCTGGAGAATCCCATGGACAGAGGGGCCTGGCGGGCTACAGTCCATGGGGTCACAAAGAGTCAGACACGACTAAGTGACTAACACACACATACACACACGTCACTCCCTTACAGAGAAATCTAGTTCTACTATTCTTTTTTAATCCTCCAGATTTTAAAAATTGATAAATAATAAAAGTACAGAGTAAAAGCCCCCTGTAGTACTGGGGATAAGGTATAGTAGAAGTGAGAGACGTGTGGCACGAATTAGCTGAGTAAGCAGAATGATACACTTGTGCAGCTTCTGATATAAATGTGATCACATCTCCCGATTATAATTAAGTGTCTTACAAGAGCCTCTACTTCTTCATATCTGCATAATGTCTCACTTAGCACCTCCCAATTTGTCTCAGAACCCTCAAAGCCTCCTTTTGATCCCAAGTGAAAATATTGCTTTTGGGTGAAATGTATAATCCAGGCTGAGACACTGAATTCTCAAACAACATTGCTTGAGTTCAAATCCTAGCTCCATCTCTGTATTAGTCAGCTATCCCTAGGTTATGCCACCTAACAAATGTTAATTACAACAACAAGTATATATTTCTCCTGCATTTGACATATGGGCAGCTATGGGAACCTGTGACTATGCTCCTGTCTCTGGGTCATGGTGGGGGTCTGTTCCATGTGTATTTTTTCCCCATGTGTCTTCTTAACTGAAGGAGCAATCTTCAGAAATGCCTGTTCTAGTGGAAGACAAAAGAGATGAATCCATACTACACAAATAGTTTTAAAGATGTCACATCCATTCACACTCCTTTGGCTAAAAGTAAGTTACATGGCATAGTTTCTACCATCAATTCTTCCCTTCCCTGTATGTGCTATTTCACATATCAAAAATTAGGACTTATTTCTAATCCTCATGAATCTGGACTTCCCTTGTGAACAGAAGGCTGGCCACTTCCATGTCCTCTGTCTTAGGACCCAGTCAGCATGCTGGAAGGAATTCCAGACTGGACTACAGAATGAACAGAATCAGTGTGAAGCGAAGATCTGAAAGATGAGAGGCCATCCTCGACATTCCGGTCTCAGCTAGATCCTAGGTGATATGGATGCATGGCGAGACTCCAAGTAAGACCATCAGAAGAACCTCCAGCTAAGCCTCAGCAAAACCTCTGAATCATGAGAAACAATGAAGTGGCACTTTAAGCTACTAACTTTTGGGGTAGTTAGTTGTGTAAGAACAGCTAATGGAGCGCCCTGGTCAAGTCTTAAATCAATGGAGCAGGGACGTATACTTCTCCATGAGGTTTGTACAGAGGAAAGTGAGTATTTTTTAACAGTAGTACAATTTCACACAGCCCTTCAGTAACGCTGTTAACTGCTTCTGCACTGTGCGTTTCACCTGCTGATCTGGAAATGGGAGTTGATTTCTTAAAATTTGTTTTAAATTGGAGGATAATTGCTTCACAATATTGTATTGGTTTCTGCCATACAACAATGTGAATCACTCATAGGTATACATATGTCCCCTCCCTCTTGAGCCTCCTTCCCAACCCCCCAGCACATCTCACCCCTTTAGGGTGTCACAGAGCACTGAGCTGAGTTCCCTGTATTATACAGCAAATTCCCATTGGCTATCTATTTTAGACATGGTAGTGTATATGTTTCAATGCTATTCTTTCAATTTCTCCCACCTCCTTTCCCTGCCAAGTCCAAAGTCTGTTCTCTATGTCTGTATCTATTATTGCCTTGCAAATAGGTTCACCAGTATCATTTTTCTAGATTCCATATATATGTGTTAATATAAAATATCTGTTTTTCTCTTTCTGACTTACTTCACTCTGTATAACAGGTTCTAGGTTCATCCACTTCATTAGAACTGACTCAAATGCGTTCCTTTTTATGACTGAGTAATATTCCACTGTATATATGCACCACAGCTTCTTTAGGTATCACCTCACACCAGTCATATTGAGTCACATTGAGTGCTGTACTCAATGTGCCAGCAAATTTGGAAAACTCAGCAGTGGCCACAGGACTGGAAAAGGTCAGTTTTCATTCCAATCCCAAAGAAAGGCAATGCCAAAGAATGCTCAAACTACCACACAATTATGCTCATCTCACACGCTAGCAAATTAATGCTCAAAATTCTCCAAGCCAGGCTTCAACAGTATGTGAAGGGTGAACTTCCAGATACTCAAGCTGGATTTAGAAAAGGCAGAGGAACCAGAGATCAAATTGCCAACATCCATTGGATCATCGAAAAAGCAAGAGAGTTCCGGAAAAACATCTACTTCTGCTTTATTGATTACGCCGAAGCCTTTGACTGTGCAGATCACAACAGAGTGTGGAAAATTCTTCAAGAGATGGGAATACCAGACCACCTGACCTACCTCCTGAGAAATCTGTATGCAGGTCAAGAAGGAACAGTTGCAACCAGACATGGAACAATGGACTGGTTCCAAATTGGGAAAGGAATATATCAGGGCTATATATTGTCACTCTGTTTATTTAATTTATATGCACAGTACATCATGTCAAATGCTGGGCTGGATGAAGCACAATCTGGAATCAAGATTGCTGGGAGAAATATCAATAACCTCAGATATGCAGATGATACCACCCTTTTGGCAGAAAGTGAAGGGAACTAAAGAGCCTCTTGATGAAAGTGAAAGAGGAGAGTGGAAAAAGTTGGCTTAAAGCTCAACATTCAAAAAACTAAGATTATGGCATCTGGTCCCATCACTTGATGGGAAATAGATGGGGAAACAGTGGAAACTGTGTCAGACTTTATTTTCTGGGGCTCCAAAATCACTGCAGATGGTGACTGCAGGCATGAAATTAAAAGACGCTTACTCCTTGGAAGAAAAGTTATGACCAACCTAGATAGTATATTCAAAAGCAGAGACGTTACTTTGCCAACAAAGGTCCGTCTAGTCAAGGCTATGGTTTTTTGAGTGGTCATGTATGGATGTGAGAATTGGACTGTGAAGAAGGCTGAGTGCCGAAGAATTGATGCTTTTGACCTGTGGTGTTGGAGAAGACTCTTGAGAGTCCCTTGGACTGCAAGGAGATCCAACCAGTCCATTCTGAAGGAGATCAGCCCTGGGATTTCTTTGGAAGGAATGATGCTAAAGCTGAAACTCCAATACTTCGGCCACCTCATGCGAAGAGTTGACTCATTGGAAAAAACTCTGATGCTGGGAGGGATTGGGGGCAGGAGGAGAAGGGGACGACAGAGGATGAGGTGGCTGGATGGCATCACTGACTCAATGGATGCGAGTCTGAGTGAACTCCGGGAGTTGGTGATGGACAGGGAGGCCTGGCGTGCTGCGATTCATGGGGTCGCAAAGAGTCGGACACGACTGAGCGACTGAACTGAACTGAACCAACTTGATATACACATGCTCAGTTATTACCCCTAAAGTATCTTTTATCAGGGAAGACCTCCAGCCTGGACTACACACACCCTGTGTCAGAAACAATCTCTCATCCACCCACATGGAGGGCCTGGTACTGGACTACGATCACTCATCAAGGCTTCTTCTCTTGTGGTGGTGAGTCCCTTTGGTGCCTTTCACGTCCTTGCCAGTGACAGAACTCCATCAGGACCATTTCAAACCATGGAAGAAGAGAGACAGAGATCATAGTCTCTTTTCTCCCAGAAGACCCTTTGGTCCCTGAGGATATTCACCCATCTCTTCCCCAGAAACAGCTCTGTGTTGTACCAAGTATTAGGAGAGAGAGTTTTTCTCAGAACCTGAAATGATAATGGTAGTTATTATATGATAGAGAAATTTCATCGTTTTTTTCTTTTCTTTCTCCTTCTCTCAGAGTATTTTGGGTAGCTTTTTTCTTTTTATTTTTTTAACAATGAGAATGCATTATTTATAACTAGAAAACAATAAATCAAAGGAGAAGAAATTTTGACTGCTTTAAAAAAATTTCCCCCAGGATACAGGTACATGTATGGGTGAGTCCCTTCCCTGTTCACCTGAGACTATCACCACATTGTTAATGGGCTATACCCCAATACAAAATGTTTTTGGTTTTAAAAAAAATAAAAATAAAAAATCCTCTCAGTGGTGCCTCAGTATTTAAACATATAATGCTATTTAATTATACAAATGTAAGGTTGTTTGAACAAATTCCCTGGAATTCATGACATGTTAAGTTGATGTTGGAGTCCTGACCACTTAGTGAATTAGAAGAGAGCCCAGTTTTTTAAAACCAAACATTTCTAAGCATCTCTAGAATGCTTATCAGCATGCTTGAATCCATCTTGATCATTCTCTGTATTTCATATGCAGAACGAATCTTCCCTCCAAATTCTCAGGCTCTTGGGCAAAAAGGGAGCCACCTGTACAGACTTCTAGTTCTCTTCCTCTGTGAAGACTTGTCCTGACCTACAGTGAACTGTTTGACAAGGTTGAGTTCAGTATTATTCAGGTGGTGTAGGTTGAGACCAAGAGAGTGGGAGATGACTGCCACTGAACCCCAGAGGAAGGGCCACGTCCCACCATGCCGGGCCACAAGAGGAATCAGGGTTGATCAGGAAGCAGAGGGAGTAATGGGGAAATGTGGGGAGAAGCCTTTCCCATAAAGGCAGGGCAGGGTATGCTGGTTTAGGATTGGCTAGTTTGAATCATTTCTGCAAGCTCTGGGGTCGGGGGGCACTGCCCTGAATGATCTGATACTTGCCCTAGGTTGATTAGGGTAGAGGAATATTAGCCAGGAGTCTAAGGCCAGATTGAGGAGATGGGGTTGTGTGTGGTCTGGACTGGTTAGTTTGCTCATGAAAGGCTGTTTGCTATCCCTAGAAATGAACTGACCATGGGAAGAACAATTACCCTCTGGTCACCTGTCATCCACACCCCAGATGTCAGAGCATCAGGAAGAGAGAAAATCAGAAAATATAGTTAAGGGCTTCCCTGGAGGTCCAGTGGTTGGAAGTCTACCTTGCAATGCAGGGGACACGGGTTTGATCCCTGGTCTGGGAAGATCCCACATGCCGTGGAGCAACTAAGCCTGTGCACCACAACTACTGAGCCCATGCTCTGGAGCCCAGGAGCCACAACTACTGAGCCCAAAGGCCCTAGAATCCACATTCCACAACTGGAGAGTAGCTCCCCGTCGCTGCAACTAGAGAAAGCTCACGTGCAGCAACAAAGACCCAGCATAGACAAAAATAAAGAAATACTGTTTAAGTGCATTATAATATGAAAGTATTATTTTTAAAAATAAAGAAAATACAGTTAATGCATGAGCCTCTATTATGGACCATCTTTGTGCCTTAGACCAGTTTCTACATCCTTGAACCTCAAAGGTAGAGGGGTGGGGGGCATTGTCCAATTCTGCCCACAGGAAATGTAAGGACTCAAGGCTCTCAGATCATAGTGCCCCATTCCACACATTGCTTTCTTTTTAAA
Organism: Capra hircus; assembly: GCF_001704415.2. Lineage (NCBI taxonomy): Eukaryota > Metazoa > Chordata > Mammalia > Artiodactyla > Bovidae > Capra > Capra hircus. The sequence continues at coordinate 38,847,648 of NW_017189516.1, read as the reverse complement.
AGAAATATATTTCTTTTTCTGAATTAAGAACTGAATTTATACTACTATGCCATTTCTAAGCATCTTATTTGTCCTTTCTTGTCCATTTTTCTATTATTTTTTCCAGTAGATTCTAATTTCCAAGAGACAGGAACAGTGACTTCCTACTCATCATTGCATTTCCAGATGCACACAGTTCTAATTACTATTTAGATATTTATTAAATAATTTCATTAATAGGTTCAGGAAACAGGACATCTGGGGAAAATATATGAGTGCAGGTGTACTATTCTCTCTCCACTATTTATGATCCTTGACATTTTACCAACCAAATTTAAAACAGGAGAAAATTGTTTCTTAAAATCAGTGCTCACTCCTTTGCCTGGACCAGGACTATTTTTTTTTAAACAACTTTACCTATAGATAACTTACATACTATACAGTACACCCATTTTATTTTTTTTTTATTTTTTTTTTAACAGTACACCCATTTTAAAGTGCACTAATTCAATAGTTTTTAGTGTATTCACAGACTTGTGTATAGTCACCATAAACATCCCCAGAGATTCTCAGAAGCATTTGCTAAACAAACAAACAAAACCTTAGATTTCTCTTACTAACCCTCCTCTAAGGCATCTTCCCTCTCCTCTATTTTACAGTCAGAGAAATGTTTAAGTCAGAGGAGACAGGAGAGAGAGGAATAAAGGAGCAAGGGAATGCTGGAGAACAGACCACAGCAACTTCCTCTCCTGCCACCATGGTGCCATCGTTAGTTTGGGTTTCTCAGAAAGCAGAGCTTGAGACAGGGGTGTAGGTCATTTATTGGGGAGAGGATTCCAAAGTGTGAGCATGAAAGGTAAAGGGGAGCCAGATGGGGAAGAAAGAGCCAGTGTAAGGATGTTTGAATCCGTTTTCAGGGACTCGATCCCACCAAGACCCCTGAATAGCCTACTGAAGACCTTCTAGCACTGTCCACCTGGCAGGCTGGTGTATTACTTATCCATGGGCTCATGATTCCCATTGCTTGAGGGTGGCCTCCAGGGACAGCAAGCCTTGGGCAGTGCCTCAGTGATCATCCAGCATGTTCCTGGTATTGGAGAAGGTCTGAGGCAGAAGGTAGTAGCAGCAGTGAGGGGCGAGTGACTGCAGTCGAATCCAGAAGCATGCCCCTTATTTCATAACAGAGCCATATACCATGTGTCCCCCTCACATACGATGGCCTGCTTTTAAAATTACTTTTGCTGAACTGCAATTGATATGTGATAGAAGGCAAGGATGAGGAGACACGGTGATGAATTTTCACAACTGTATATGCCCATGGAAATCCACTTCACATGAGATATGAAACATTTCCATCATCCCCAAAATTTCCTTGTGCCACCTGCTTGGAGCCAATCCCCGTCCACACCCAACCCCGGTCCTGAGCCCAGTCAACCCCTGCCCTGACTTGTATCACCAGAGATTAGATCAGGCTGTTTCAGAACTGTACATAAACGGGGACTTCCCTGGTGGTCCTGTGGCTAAGACTCCATGTTGCCAGTGCAGGGGTCCCAGGTTCGATCCTGCATGCCGCAGCTAAAGATCCCGCATGCTGCAACTAAAAACTGGCATAGCCAATAAAGAAATAAGTATTTTTTTAAAAAAAGAACTGCACATAAATTGAATCATATAGTATGTATTCTTAATTCTGGCTTCTTTTGCTCAACAAAATGTTCTTGAGCTTCTCACATGATGCTGCATCATCAGCGGATTCTTCCTTTTCATGGCTGAGAGGTCTTCTATTGTATGAATATGCCACAACTTCTTTATCCATTCTCCAGCTGATGGAAATTTGGACCACTGCCAGTTTGGGGCTATTTAGGAGGAAAACTTATGAACATTCTTGTACAGTCTTTTGTGACCATTATAAATTTCTTATTTTATTAAGGTCTCTTTGTGTGTGTAGTCTCTTTCTAATAGTCTCTTTCTTTGCTTTATAAATCTTAGTGCAAGATGGAGAAGGAGTCAGAAAAAAAAAAAGAGAAGAAGGGAAGGCTCTGCTCCATTCCCTGGAAGGCCCACCACATCTCCTGGCCAAGCAGGCCATGTGTCACAGGAAATGGATTTAATACATGCATGGAATGTTATATAAAAAGCAGTCAGAGTATCTTTTTTTAATATGCCCTTGAATATAAAAAACATGAGCAAAAGGCATCCCTAACTTCTTAATAGCACCTTTAACATACACGCCAGGTATGCAGAGTTTTTAGTTTCTACTTGTTTGTGGTAAAATTTGAATTTCTTATGAGTATGCATTCTTTTATAATCAGAGAAACAATAAAGATTTTTTAAGTCCATTCAATGTGGGTGATTCTCCAAGAATGTGTTTCCTCTCCTTGAAAAATCTCTGTTGTGGCAGAATGTAATGGTATCAAACACTATATATATATGCATATATAATATATATATAATGTATATGTATGAATATAGAGAAAAGTACAATAAATTTAACATAAAAAAACTTGAACAGCCTGGAGCTGAGAATAGAGCATCAAATTATGGCCCCATTACCCTCTCTCAGAGGAAACAGCTAAAATACCTCCAAATAAGATTAGCATGATAAGGAAAGTACAAACAGCAAAGATATTTAAATCTAGAGATCAAAACTGGTTCTTATGCATCAGATGAAATCAGAGAACCTGAGGGGCAGACCTGTAAAGATCCCAGGGGCTTGTCAGCAGACATTTTGCTCATGGGTGTTCTCTTCACCCCAGATGCTCTTCAAGCTGGTACAGCGGGGGACCTCACCACGAACCCCCTCCAGTCCAAGGCTCTTCATACCACTACCCCCCAATTTTTTGCCTTCAAGTCTCTGCTGCTACAGTCTCCTAGCCAGGCTGCCTCCATCAAACCCTCTGGTTCCTATGTCCCAAATACTGATTTCTCTTGACTGCCAAGTTTCTGACTTACTATCCCCTCAGGGGACAGTTAAGACCTTCCCTCTCCCTGCGGGAAACCAGTACATTTTAGCAGTGGCCTTCCTGAGGCATGCCCTTGCCTCAGTGGTCTAATCTCAAATGCTAGCTTAAGTGGTGGGGGTTCCAGGCCCTCTAGGAAGAGGGTGTTTAGCACAGAGCTATTTAAGGGCCAGGCAGAGCTTCCAGTGAAGGCATGCACACGACCACCTCCTTCACGGATGGCTTGTCCTGCCTCCACTATTTCCCTTCAAGGATGGAGATTCTAAAGCACAAATTCATGAAGAGTAATTTTTTAGCTGCCGCTGGCACACAGCTGAGAATTGACTTGGTTCTCACTATGGAGCCAGGATGTGTCATGCTTGGAAAAGCTATTGCAGCAGTGGGGTGATCTCATTAAAATCATAAAATAAACTAAAGCAATCAACACTGCATCCTTGGAAGGCTAGAAGCAGGTAGGAGCTCAGAAATCGCTGGGAGGCAGAAAGTTCCCTTTTCATGTTGGGGAGCAAAGATATTGGCTCCTATTCCCGGGCTAGGGTATCTGAATGCATGCCTCTCTGCCTAATCACATACCTTGCTTCTTTGGCACTTACATGGACAAACTAATCCGCTGTGATATATTTAAAAAGTCAGTGTCGCACAGCAATTTTTGTATTTGGTGCATACTCAACAGAAAAGCTTACCTATTTTCATGAAGAGGCCTGTGCAGGAATTTTCTTAGTGCTGGTCATGGTAGCTTACAATGGGAAGCCACAAAATCACCACCAACAGAAGAATGGATAAATTAAGACAGCAAGGAGAATGAACGATCACATAATACAGCTGGATACCACAAGCACAATACTGAGTAAAAGAACCTGGATGCAAGAGTGCAGGCTGTAGGGTGCCATCTACATAAAGCAGGCAAGCGTTACTTTCACATGCTATTAGGAGTTACAGTGTTGACCCACACAGGCGTGTGCTGACTATGCAAGGGGCGTGACGGGGCTCTTGAGGGGCTGGACCTGCTCTGATTTTTGTTCTGGGTGCTGGTTTCCAGTGTGTGATCAGCTTTTGAAGCCTCACTGAGCTGTGCACTTATGATTTATGCACTTTTTGGTATGTATATTATACTAATAATTTCATGAGAACTCATTTGACAGGCACAAAGCTTCAGTTAAGCAAGATGAATAAACCCTGGAGAGCTGCTGTCAACAGTGTACTTACAGACAACAGTAATGTATCATACACTTAGAAACTTGTTAAGAGAGGAGAGCTCATGTTAAGTGCTCATACCACAACAAAGTTTTAAAAAACTGAAATCATTAGAAAAAACTCTCAATGTCAGACTGTGACAGATGCTCAATGACTGTTAACTGCAGTGAAGGAAATCAAGAGGAGCAGAGGTGAATGGTTAAGTGGTACAAGGGTGTGAAAGTGACTGTAGTCTGCCACGTTCCTCTGTCCATGGGATTCTCCAGGCAGGAATACTGGAGTGGGTGACCATTCCCTACTCTAGGGGATCTTCCCAGCCTGGGATGGAACCCAAGTCTCCTGCACTGCAAACAGATTCTCTACCATTTGAGCACCAGGGAAGCCTAGTACAAGAGTGTTGTTCAGTCACTAAGTCATGTCTGACTTTCTGTGACCCCATGGACTGCAGCACACCAGGCTTCCCTGTCTTTCACTATCTCCCATAGTTTGCTCAAACTCATGTCCATTGAGTCAGTGATGCCATCTAATCAACTCAACCTCTGTCGCCCCCTTCTCCTCCAGAGTATAACGGTGTGCTCTGTGGCTAATATTTCTTGAGGAAAGAACTTCAGAAAGTAGAGAAAAGGAAGTGAGAAAGTGTGTCAAATGTCAGTATGTCCCTACTGATGGCCAAAAAGCATATGAAAAGATGCTTAACATTACTAATTATTAGAGAAATACAAATCAAAACCACAATGAGGTCTCACCTCACACAGATCAGAATGGCCATCATGAAAAATTTACAAACAATAAATGCTGGAGAGAGTGAGGAGAAAAGGGAACCCTCTGATACTGTTGGTAGAAATGTAAATTTGTGGAATTGCTATGGAAATAGTATGGAGGTTTCTTTGAAAACTAAAAATATATTACCATACAATCCAGCAACTCTACTCCTGGGCATATATCTGGAGAAAATCATAATATGAAAAGATACACGCACCTAGTACACTGCCGCACTATTCACAATAGCCACAACACAGAAGCAACCTAAATGTCCATTAACAGATGAAAGGATAAACAAGATGTGGTACATATATACAATGGAATATTACTCAGCCATAAAAAAGAATGAAATAATGCCATTTACAACAACACAGATGGACCCAGAGATTATCATCCTAAACTAATTAGACAGAGACAAATATCATATCACTTATGTGTGAGATCTAAAAAATGATACAAATGGACTTATTTACAAAACAGAAATAGACTTATGGCTACCAAAGGGGAAAGGCTGGGGGAGGGATAAATTAGGAATTTGGGATAAACATATACACATTACTATATAAAAAATAATCAACAAGGACCTACTATATAGCACAGGGAACTCTACTAAATATTCTGTAATAACCTAAATGGGGAAAGAATATGAAAAACAATAGATATATGTATAAGTAAATCATTTTACCTATATGTCTTAAACTAAAAAAATCATTGTAAATCAATTATATTCTAATATACTAAAAACATTTTTTTAAGTTTCAGTATGTCCCTTCTTGAAGAATCCAGAATAATTATACCAATGCAAAATATGTCTCACACCAACAATCTTGACTTAATTAACATATATGCAGAGTACATCATGCAAAATGCCAGGCTGAATGAAGCACAAGCTGGAATCAAGACTGCTGGGAGAAATATCAATAACCTTAGATATGTAGATGACACCACCTTTATGGCAGAAAAGGAAGAGGAACTAAAGAGCCTCTTGATGAAAGTGAAAGAGGAGAGTGAAAGAGCTGGCTTAAAACTCAACATTCAAAAAATGAAGATCATAGCATCTGGTCTCATCACTTTATGGCAAACAGATGAGGAAAAAATGAAACAGTGACAGACTTTCTATCCTGGGCTCCAAAATCAATGCAGATGCTGAATGCAGCATGAAATTAAAAGATGCCTCCTTGCTGGAAGAAAAGCTATGACCAACCTAGACAGAGTATTAAAAAGAGACATTACTTTTCTGACAAAAGTCCATATAGTCAAAGCTATGGTTTTTCCAGTAGTCATATATGGACGTGAGAGTTGGACCATAAAGAAAACTGAGCACTGAAGAATTGATGCTTCTCAACTGTGGTGCTGGACAAGACTCTTGAGAGTCTCTTGGTCTGCAAGGAAATCAGACCAGTCAATCCTAAAGGAAATCAATCCTGAATATTAACTGGAAAGACTGATGCTAAAGCTGAAGCTCCAATATTTGGCCCCCTGATGCAAAGAGCTGGCTCATTGGAAAAGACTCTGATGTTGGTAAAGGTACAAGGCAGGAGGAGAAGGGGATGACAGAGGATGAGATGGTTAGATGGCATCACTGACTCTATGGACATGAGTCTGAGCAAGTTCTGGGAAGGTGAAGAACAGGGAGGCCTGGCATGCTGCAGTCCATGGGGTCGCAAAGAGTCAGACATGCCAGAGAGACTGAACAAGAATAACAATCTTGACTAGCAAAAAGGTCGCATGTCAAGGCAAAAGGTAATCATCTCATGGAATTTCTTCCCTCTAGTAAAAGTCATACACATTATCAATATATTCTTTCTAAGAGGCAGTAAGAATTTTAAAGCAATTTCTCTTTGTTTCATATGTTGATAACTCTCTGGCTCCAAATCCTCAGAGCAAAACAAGACAACGTGTCTACTGCTCAACACTTAGTCACCCAGTGTTCTGGTCCTGACATACTCAGGTAAGAGTGCTCAAAAGCTAGAACCAGGGCAAGTGTTCAGAGTCTTAAATGTCTGCTGAAGACAATTACACATCATTATATGTACACGAGATAAGATTCACATGCACAAGAGAAAAACCTTTGAGGAAACTGTCACAAAATTGATTGACGAGAATCTACTGAATTCATTTTTCCTCCAAAGAACAAAGAACTCTCTGAGGATAAGTTGGGTACCTTTGTAGACCCTCATCTTGACACACAAGGTCCCTTTCCCCTGAAGCATCGTTTCTCACACCTTAGGGTGTACATACCCTGGAGATTCTATTAAATTGCAGATTCCAATTTGTGGGTCTGAGCTGGGGACTGAGATTCTCCATTTCTAACAAACTCTCAAGTGAGCCTGATGTTGTTGTTCTGAGGACCACACTTTGAGTGGCACAGTCCTAAAATGGGGAGTTGTCAGTAATCATAGGAGCCTGATGAAATCCTCTTATTGATATTTTCAGGGGCTTTTCATTTTTTAGTATACACTACAAGTCTCTGGCAACAAAGCCACTATCAACAGCGATGGTAGGGGTGGACACTGATTGATGGAGGAGAGAAGTGGAGAAATACTATTCCCTACATACTATTTGTACTCTGTGATTCATGAACCACGTGAAGGTTCACTCATTCCAGAAATTAGATAAATACAAGAGGAAGAAAAAAAACCAATTCATCTGTTACATCTGGTTTGTTCCTAGCTAAGTAAAGCCGGCACCAGTCTAATCTGTCTCAACATTCTGATTCATTCTTTAACCGGGTAAGCAAAGGTGGATCCATTGTGTGGAGATATCATTAGTATCCAGGAAGCACCAGGCTTGATCACAAGGGTCCCTCATCTTGTCCTGCAGCTGTTGATGGTGAGCCCTGTCACTGAGATTTGGGGTGGTTTCCGTGACTAATGACTGGTAGAAGGCTGCATACTTCAATGTGAGCACGTATCTAGGATATAATTCATCCACCAGATAAAGAAACCTGTTAAGGTTACAGCTCCTTCCAAGTGAAAGCTTTTCCAGCATTAAGCACAATCAAAGCAAAGCTGTTAGGATCAGGAAGAGGACTAACACACACAGGGCACTCAAGTCTGAGGGGGAAAACGTACATTTTGGTGGGGGTGGGGGAGGAATACGGTCTTTAACTGAACAACGGCCTTTCAAATACATTTTCACACACTGATTTGTTGAACTTCTGATCCATTCATAAACAGGAAAACATTTTAAAGTGTGTTTATAATTGTACGATATTTACCGGTAAACTTTTTAATGAAGTATGGTAGGCAGAGAAAAGCACACAAATGAAAATTCACAAAAGTGAATCAACAAAATTTCACAAAGTGAACAGGGCCCAAGGAAAAGAATCAAGGCATAAAGCATCATTGGAACCCCAGAAAGCACTCATTATGCTTCCTTCCAGTCACTAACCCCTACCCCACGGTAAGCTCTATTTTGACGTCTAATAGCATAGTGGTTTTGCCCAGTTTTGAGCATTACAAGATGGAATCATGCACTGTTCTAAGATTTTAATTAGCACCTTCATGAACCCTTTTCTAATCAGTAAATTGTATATCTTCTGTCTCTATACTCAGAAAGGGTGCCAATGAATAGCTGGCTGATTAAGTTATCACAGTAGACCCCTAAACCACTGTGTGTTGTTTTTCTCAAAAGAGTTGCATGAAAGAATACTGTCCCCCAACTACAATACCTCTCTGTAAAAGGACACGTCCCAGGACAGCGTCTTCATCTCCCTTCTCTTTTCAAGTCATCGGTTTTAAATTACCAAGTGACCCAGAGGCACTGTAGATTTCAGGTCTGCAAATCTCTTCAGAGTCAGGAAAAAGAGTAGAGGAGAGGATAAATCCTCCTCCTGTCAGCAAACCCCAAAACAACAATACCCCTGTTAACCTCATTAGGGAGAAATTCCATGGCAAGGAGAGAAGATGTAGCCCTCCTGGAGTGAAATTATCGGCTCTGCTGGAGTAAGATGGGGCCAGACCAGGGGTGACTTTGTTTTAGCTTTAGCAGCTGGCTAAGCGGGATGCCTGAGGGATGTCTTTTGGGTGAGGACAGTCTGGGCAGGGGAACATATATAAAGTGGCACAAAGAAGCCTTCAGAAGAAGATGTTATAAAGGCAACTGATGAAGTTGTTGACAGGACGGACAGAGACCTGGAAATCTAGTTTTGTGGTATGGATGTCAGGAATCAGGGCTATTTATGACCATACAGAGGATACTGGAAACCAAAAAGGAGAGCAGCAGCTTTACTTTCCCATTTTTTCCCCCTCAGAAAACCACTCTGGCTGAAGTCTGCCTCACTTCATGTCAAATCCAGCAAGACTGAGGGGATGATAATAGCCCTGGGGAAGAATCTGAAGACCAAGAGCCCATTTTATCATAGCAGGAGAGATGAAAGCTTCGTCCTTGGCCCAGGATCACATTGCTATGGCTCCAGAATGGAAGGACTTCATACAAAAGGTTTACCCATTAAAAGTCCTTTTTTAATGTCCATAGGCCTGACATCTTGATCAGGTCACACATCCCATCGTGTTTTAGGTCATCAGACCTACTGGAGGTGGCACAGGGCCATGAAAGGAAACGTGGCAACTGGGAAGCTTGTGAGCAGCAAATACTCACAGGGCACCTAGTCTGCAGTTGGCACAGATGGAAATACATTCCCTTGCCTTAGGGAATTCACCATCCTTAGAAATGCAGACTCTCGAACTCCTCCCCACTCCTGCATCAGAATCTGCATGCAATCAAGACCTCGAGGTGGTTTCCACCGATATGAAAGTTCAAGTGGCTTTGACCTGAAATGAGACTCTAGCTCAGTTATTCTAACCTCTAGTTGCATATTAGAACATTCTGGAGAGTCTGTGAAATCCTTGTTTTCTTTCCTACACTGTTGCTGGGAATGTAAGGTGGTGCAGCCATTGTGGAAAATAGTATGGAGTTTCTTCAGAAAACTAAAAGGAAAATCAGCATATGATCCAATCATCCCATTCCTGGGCATATACCTGGACAAAACTGTAATTCAAAAAAGATACATGCACTCCTATGCACAAGACATGGAAACTACCTACATGTCCATTGAGAGATGAATGGATAAAGAAGATATGCTACACATATACAATGGAATACTATCAGTGCCCCCCCAAAAAGAATGATATAATGCCACTTGCAAGCAACATGGCTGCAACTAGAGGTTATCATGCTAAGTGAAGTAAGTCAGAATAAGAAAGACAAATACCAGATGATATCACTTATATGTGGAATCTAAAATATGACATAAATGAACCCATCTACAAACAGAAACAGAATCATGGACACAGAGAACAGACTGATGGTTCCCATTTGGATGGAGGTTGGGGTTGGCAGAGGGGTGGAGTGGGAGGCCAAGGTTAGCTGATGTAAGCTTTTACATACAGGGTGGATAAAACTATATTCAACATCCTATGATAAATGGTGATGGAAAAGAACACATTTTTTAAAAAAGAATATATATATGTGTGTGTATGTGAGTATGACTAAATCACTTTGCGGTTCAGCACTAATTAGTACAACACTGAAAATCAACTGGGCTTCCCAGGTGGCACTAGTGGCAAAGATCCGCCTGCCAGTGCAGGAGACATAAGAGACCTGGGTTGGATCCCTGGGTCAGGAAGATCCCCTGGAGAAGGGCATGGCACCCCACTCCAGTATTCTTGCCTGGAGAATCCCATGGACAGAGGAACCTGGTGGGCTGCAGTCCACGGGGTCGCAAAAGAGACAGACATGACTGAAGTGACTTAGCACACACACACATACTTCAATTTTTAAAAAGTCCTTATTCCCAAGAGAGCAGTAAACCACAAGACCTGGGGCAGGAGCATTTCAGGCCCAGAGAAGAGCCAGGGAAAAGGTATGAGGTGGGGACAATCTTGGAGTACTTCAAGGACAACAAATAGGGCTAGTTGATGGTGAGAGTGATGGGAGTTGAGGCCAGCCAGAAAGGCCATTCCAAAGTGACCTTCAGGCGACTGGAACTAGGATCGATGAGAAGCCACTGATGACTTTTGAACAGTTAGTCAGCATTTAGTATTAAAAAATACTTCAGCCCTGAGTTAAACCGTGATGTTTCTAAATAGTCGTTTTTTTTTTTGACCACCTTACCCCATTAAAAAACAAAACAAAACCCTTGCAAAACTGAGAGTAGTGTACTAATGCAGTGTGGAAATCAAAAATTGTGCTAGGATAACAAAATTCACAGAGGAAGATAAATTAAGTAAAAACCACAGGTTGAAGTCTTCGTGCGCTGCTGCAAGATCAGTTGATCAGTGGGCGGGGTCGGGTAGAGAGCCCCTCTGCGGATTATTTACAAGGCAAAATAATAGATCAGGCCCTCTTCCCAGACTTCCTCTTGGGCTGCTTGCTCCCTCTTCCCGCACCTCCCCCCCCCCCCCCCCCCCCCGTACAGCAATTCCTTGGTTTCTTTTAGCCATACTCCTGTCAGAAGTCACTTAATATCAGTTGGGCAAGCTCTTAATAAAATCTGTGCACATGGCTTGTATCCTCATCCTGAAATGGGCCTGCCTCACTTCTTCCTCAAAATCACAACGCTGGGTCCGGGGATGATGGCACAAAGTTAAACCAAGTGAGGGCTGGAGGAGGACACGGTGCAAAGTCTGGGAGATGAATCCCAGCAAAGACAGTCAAGTACCATCCAATCCAGTTCTCCCTAAATAGATTTGGAAACTGAGACCTAAAAAAAGTGAACTTGCTTTTTTATTGGTCAGGATGCAGAGCTAATTTGTGGCCGAATCCACCCAGGCCATCAATGAAAACGCCTGCCCTCTGGGGCCTGCCAAACTCCTTCATGAGCACCGTTTGCCTCCAGAGACCCTGGTATCCCTCCCCCACCTCAAGCCTGCACATGGCTTTATGACTTTGTCCCTGTCCTTGGAGTTTCTGGGACTATCTCCAAAATTCTCCCTAGAGTCAGGAGAAGTCCAGCAAAGATATGTAAATATCAGAGGGCCCTTAGAGACTGTGGAGTACAAAGAACTCTTCAGCTGGTGGGAAGTTCCAGGGGCTGCCCCAGCTTCAGACCTGAGCCATTCCAGCAGGAAGCCCACAGCAACCAGCATTTTAAGAGCCTTCACTGAAGTGGCTGCCAGCATTAGAAGGTCCCCTAGGACTGTGCATCATCCCGTGTGACCTAAGGTAACCCTGGACCCCATAAACAAGCCCCAGCAATCAGTATGCCACCGATCAGCCTTCAGAGGACTTGAATGTAACGGCCCTCATGGTCAGGCACATTCTTGGCAAAAGCAGTGTGGTTGGTTGGACCTCCCATGCAGGAGTCACTCAGGACCCACGACCTCAGCACCTACTCTAACTTTTGCTGCATAACAAGCCATTAAAATGCTGGAGAGGGTGCAGAGAAAAGGGAACCCTCTTACACTGTTGGTGGGAATGTAAACTAGTACAGCCACTACGGAGAACAGTGTGGAGAGTCCTTAAAAAACTGGAAATGGAACTGCCATACAACCCAGCAATCCCACTGCTGGGCATACACACAGAGGAAACCAGAATTGAAAGAGACACGTGTACCCCAATGTTCATTGCAGCACTGTTTACAATAGCCAGGACATGGAAGCAACCTAGATGTCCATCAGCAGATGAATGGATAAGAAAGCTGTGGTACATACACAATGGAGTATTACTCAGCCATTAAAAAGAATACATTTGAATCAGTTCTAATGAGGTGGATGAAACTGGAGCCTATTATACAGAGTGAAGTAAGCCAGAAAGAAAAATACCAATACAGTGTATTAATGGATATATATGGAATTTAGAAAGATGGTAACGATGATCCTATATGTGAGACAGCAAAAGAGACACAGATGTAAAGAACAGACTTTTGGACTCTGTGGGAGAAGGTGAGGGTGGGATGACCTGAGAGAATAGCATTGAAACATGTATATTATCACATGTGAAATAGACTGCCAGTCCAGGTTCGATGCATGAGACAGGGTGCTTAGGGCTGGTGCACTGGGATGACCCTGAGGGATGGAATGGGGAGGGAGGGGGGTTCAGGAATGGGAACACACGTACACCCATGGCTGATTCATGTCAATGTATGGCAAAAACCACTACAATACTGTAAAGTAATTAGCCTTCAATTAAAATAAATTAATTAATTAAAAAATTTTAGTGGCTTGAACTAATAAGCATTGGTTCATTCTCCTGATTCTGGGTGTCAGCTGAGATGTTCTTCCAGTCTGGGCTGCCTAGTATGGTCTCAGTCACCTGCCTAGTAGTTGGCAGGGTGGCTGGTCTCAGGGGCCACAGGTGGGATGGCTCATTTCTGTTCCATGGACTCCAGCAGGCTAGCCTGAGCTTCTTCACACAGTTAACTCAGGGTGGCAAAGAGAGGGCAGCTTCACAGGGCAGGGGCTAGTGATGATTCTCATAGAAAACAGGAAAGGTGAGGGGAGGGATAGCTTAGGAGTCTGGGATTAACAAAACACACCACTATATATAAAACAGGTAATCAATAAGGACCTACTGGATAGCACAGGGAACTCTACTCAATATTCTGTAATAAACTACATGGGGAAGCATCCTGAAAAAGAATGGATATATGTATATGGATAACTGAGTCACTTTGCTGTACAGCTGAAATATACACACCATTGTTAATCAACTATACTCCAGTATAAAATTAACATTTTTAAAAAAGATTCTGTTGTATCCTATGGCCAAGCTCAGGTTCAAGGGGTGGGAAAATAGATGCAACCTCCTGATGGGAGGGACGTCCCTGGTGGTCCAGTGGTTAAGACTCTAAGCTCCCAATACAGAGGGCCAAGGGTTGATCCCTGGTCAGGGAACTAGATCCAGGGCTTCCCTGGTGGCTCAAATGGTAAAGAATCTGCTTACAATGCAAGACACCTAGGCTCAATCCCTGCATTGGGAAAGTCCCACGGAGAAGGGAATGGCAACCCACTCCAGTATTTTTGCCTGGAGAATTCCATGGACAGAGGATTTTGGTGGGCTACAGTCCATCGGGCCACAAATAGTCAGACACGACTGAGCAGCTAACACTTTCACTTGTGGGAGGAGCAGTAAAGTAAACTTGCAAAGGATGTACAGGTAGAGATGGGGAGTATGGGTTGTGGCCTTCTTTTGTAATCAACCACTTTGTTCAGAGTCTTCCAAACACAAACCTCCTTCTTCATCCCATGAAAAATAGGGATTGTTTCTAATCCTCGCTTCCCACAGCTGCTTGCCTCTTAAGTAATTGGGTTCCAGAAAGGAGTCACACTATTCCAACCTGATAAAATTCCATATTAGCCGATGACTTATCAATTTCATCCATGCACTAACTGTTTTATTCCCAGGGTCATTCATGCAGACAACAAGTTAAGATTTTTTTAATGTATTTGTTTCTGTATTAAAGATTTTATTTTACCTGACAGTTTTACTCAGGGAGCCTGCTCGTGAGCAGTGACATTCTGTCCAATAGCAACACTACAAATTATATTTAGCAAATCAACATGCTACAAGACAGTAGCAGACTCAATTAGAAATATAATGCTTGGCTGCTTGTTTATTGCTTATATTGTATATTTTTCACACATATAAAGGTCAAGATTGCATTTATACTTGAGCTGTCTAAAATAAGAAAGCCATAACCAGGAAATTCAACAATATATTTTCTGGCGCATGCTCTATTTTCTCTCTGGCCAAGTCCTCAAGTAGTCGGAAAACATACAACCTTATGTGCATCCTGGAGTGTGGGAGTGAGATGGTTGGTATCAAGAAGGCTGCTAATTTTTTTTAATGTTGCAAGTTGCTAGGAATTATTAGGTTCTCATTGGTACCGGTGACATTCAAGCTATTTAAGTTTGAAAAGATCTAATGCTGGTATTTCTGCTTGCTGTGTAGGTCTTGTGAAACAGCTCAGTCCAATCCAGCCCATTTATTCCAGTCATAAAGAGAATGGAGAAAACCAACAAGGGACTCTGTTCCAAATGCGAATCTCTTCTCATAAGTAGCTTTTCAAGCAATATGTAAATTTACTCCACTATCAAAAGCACCCATGAGATGTATTAGCTGCCTTTATGGGTCATCTATGGGAGCCCCTTTGTGTGTACATAGAGATAAGTGTATCTGTGTAGTAGATATTTTTTTCTTCAGATGTAAAGTTATATGAAGTTCCAGTCTCTTTCTAAACATGTCCTCTTTCTAGGTTTAGATATGTCCACCAGGGGCTTCCCTGGTGGCTCAGACGGTAAAGCGTCTGCCTGCAATGCAGGAGACCCAGATTCGATTCCTGGGTGGGGAAGATCCTCTGGAGAAGAAAATTGCAACCCACTCCAGTACTCTTGCCTGGAAAATTCCATGGACAGAGGAGCCTGGTAGGCTACAGTCCATGGGGTCAGACACGACTGAGTGACTTCACTTCACCTGATGTGAAGAGCTGACTCACTGGAAAAGACCCTGATGCTGAGAAAGACTGAGGGCAGGAAGAGAAGGGGTGACAGTTGCCAAGATGGTTGGATGGCATCACTGAATGGACATGAGTCTGAGCAAGCCCCAGGAGATGGTGAAGGACATGGAAGCCTGGCGTGCTATAGCTCATGAAGTCACCAAGAGTCGGACATGACTGATGGGACTGAGTGATTGAACAATGTCATACATTGTTACAATACAGGGGTTGCCAATTTTTTCCCATAAAGGGCCAGATAATAAATGGATTTAGTATTTTCAGACCATATAGTCTCTCCCAACTAAACTCTGCTATTGTAGCATGAAAGTCATCATAGACCATCTGTAAATGCATAGGCGTGGCTGTGTGTGAATAGAACTTTATTGATGGACACCGAACTCTTCCTATAATTGTCACATGTCATGAGTTCCCATTCTTCTAAAAAAAACTTTTGCAACCATATATACAAATGTCAAAACCCCTCTTACTAGAAGGAGTGGAGGATAAATTAGGAGTTTAGGATTAACAGATACACACTGCCATATATAAAATAGATAACCAACAAAGATCTACTGTATAGTACAGGGAAATATGCTCAGTATTTTGTAATAATCTGTAACAGAAGATATATATGTATGTAGTATGCAATTACTTTGCTGTACACCTAAAAGTAACACAACATTGTAAATCAACATACTTCAACTTTTTTAAAGGGGAGGGGGAAAGAGAACATAAAAAAAAACTAACCCTCTTAGTAGTTTACAGACTCCTGACCCTAATGCATTAACTAACAGAGAACCATCTGACATGCTTTCCGATATCACTGCAGCATCTCTGTTTTCTCTATGAAACCTAATTTCTTTAAAATTTTAAGCAACCTCCTTGTATGTATAACCGCAGAGAAGAATCACGTCTTTGTTCCTCTGTATTTTTTAAGTAAAGATAAAAGCCACTTGATAGTGAATTAGCCTTCCCTTTCTTTGCTGCTGCTGCTAAGTCGCTTCAGTCGTGTCCGACTCTGTGCGACCCCATAGACGGCAGCCCACCAGGCTCCCCCATCCCTGGGATGCTCCAGGCAAGAACACTGGAGTGGGTTGCCATTTCCTTCTCCAACACATGAAAGTGAAAAGTGAAAGTGAAGTCGCTCAGTCATGTCCGACCCTCAGGGACCGCATGGACTGCAGCCCACCAGGCTCCTCCGTCCATGGGATTTTCCAGGCAAGAGTAATGGAGTGGGGTGCCATTGCCTTCTCCGTCCCTTTCTTTATGTGCACATAATTTTGTAAGTTTAGGTCTTTCCTTTTCATTATTCTTTACAAAGCTTCAGATTTGTCTGAGTGACGTGACAATGATCTGTGAATTGGCAACATGAGTAATAAATCACTAAGTTGTGGGACAAAACTCACTCTGATAATGGCAGCTTATTTTTCCATCCCAGAATCAGCAAATTCCATCCTTCAAGATCTTCCATTATGCATTGTAGTTCTAGCCCTATGTTGTCTTTGATTACAGCATATCATAAAGACCTGTGTGCAATCTGATCCTTTTTGATTTTCCAATTTAGATCTCAAGAAGTGAATAAAATCAATGTCAGCATTTTGACAGCGGTAGTAGTTCAGACTTTGTTCAGAATTTTTTTCTTATAACTTATGTTGTTCTATATTCTGATGATACATAGAAAATGTTTCGCAGTGTTTGCATTTATCTCATTGCTTTGAATGTTTCTGTCTGATATAGACAAGGCTGGGTACCCTCCATGTCCAGATAAAACTGCTCCACAGTTCATCTCATTCTGGATGGATGAAGTAGGTCTAATGAATCTTATCATGTTACTTTGCCATCTGATGCCTTATGAGTTTTTTGGTAAACATATTATGCTGGATTTACTTAGTAGAAGCTTTAATGTTTTAAGTGGCTTTTTGAATACTAAACCTATTTGATTTGCTTTCCCCACAGTCAAAGTGACACAACATTGATCTATTCTGAGTTGCTGAAGGTTCCCTTTGAGGCATTTCCGCTCAGGTACTATTTACATCTTCTTTCATTCCTGTGCATGAATCTGTATCTTTCAGTGTAAGCCTCTTTCTTCTTCAGGTCAACCATGAATTCAATTCAGTGACTTTGGGAGACTTGCTGGGCCCTGAGTTTGGTGCCAGATATTGTTGTGAAAGGCACAAGAGAGGAAACATGCCTGATCTTAAGACATCAACACCTGTCCTGAAGAAGTGCTCAAAAGCCAATAGCTACTAAACAGAATATGTGAACTTGGTTTCAGATGATTTTAGGCAATGGAAAGATGACTTACTAAAGGTACCATAGCATCGATTTTAAGTTTCCCCTGCCATGCCTATTAAACTATTGCCTCTACTGTCCTCTCCATCTGATGAAAGGAGGTAGCCTCTTTCTGGTTAGAAGTCACACTATGAAACTTTAAATTAAAAATGCTTATTCACTACATCTACCAAATTTATGTAGCATTCTAGCGGCGGAGAAGCTAACAAAAAGGATGCTGTGTGAGACAGGACCAATTTTATGTTCTGACTATCATTTTGAGCAATCAAAAATTTGCTCATGAGCTTCCCTGGTGGTCCAGGGGTTAAGAATCTGCCTTGCAGTGCAGGGGACACAGGTTCAGTCCCTGATCCAGGAAGATCCCACATGCTGCGGGGCAGCTAAGCCCATGCACCATAACTACTGAGCCTGTGCTCTAGAGCCCACAAACCACAACTACTCATCTCCTGTGCCACAGCCACTAGAGCCCATGCACCCTACATCCCGTGCTCCACAAGAAGAGAAACCACCACAGTGAGAAGCTTGAGCATCACGACTGGAGAAGCCCCCGCTCACCACAACTAGAGAGAGCAACAAAGACCCAGTGCAGTCAAAAATAAACAAACAAAATATCTTAAAATAAAACAAAGTTAATCACAATTAATAAAAAATTGCTCATTAACTATGAAAAAATTAAATCCATTGTATTGAAGAACTAGTGGGGCTTATTTTTTTTAATGTAAATTGAATTGACTGTCTGGCTCAGTTCAAACTGGTTGAGCTGAAACTTAGTTAGGCTCAGCCTAGTCAGAGGCAGGGGCGGGTTAAAGGTGTGTCTAGGAATGTAGAAGGGCAGTTATTCAGGATCAGAGGTGAAGGGAGGTGACGGGCTTCAGAACTGAGAAAGCAAGCAACATTTGGCAGATCTGAGGGAATAAAATGACAGTTCAGTGGTTAAGACTCCACGTTTCTCCTACAGGGGGTGCGGGTTCGATCCCTGGTCAGGGAACTAACATCCCACATGCCGTGTAGTGCAGTAAAAAATAAAATTAAAAAAATGTGGCAGATCTGAGGTGTGATCAGGGCAAGCAGTAGCCCCAAACACTGATGGAAACATCAACCAACTATCTAAACCAGAGACCCCAAAGGAAGACATACTAAGGGACTGAAGGAGAAGAGCAATTTGGCAGGGAATCAAATCAAAGGTGAGGAAAGACCTTGATAAAAAGAATCAAAGGCTTGTCTTCACCTCAGACTTCTTACTCTCCTCCAGCAGAACCCTGGACCAAAACCCTGGGCTGTTCAAAGGGGTGGATGATTATGGACACCTGACTCCAATACAAGAAAAAAAAAATGAAGAGGATTGTGGTTTCCTGAAGCAGAAGCTGAAGAAAACGTTCTTTCATGTTGCTTCTTTATGACTATCACCAGAAAGAATTTTTTTTTTTAAGGCAGACATCGTTAAATAAGCACTTAACTTAGCAAGCTGTGAGGTCTAACTATCTGGTTTAAAATTTAGCAAAGGGTGGATCCTGATACTCCTGAGAATGGTGATGAGAATAGAGTCAAAATCCAGAGCTCCAAGTTTTTGGTTCTATCTCTACAAGGACTTAAATGCCAATTCGGAACTTGAAATAGGTATAGATTTTCTTCTCCCTTTCCAAGCTGGCACTGTTTTTTTTCCGTATAAAGGACGCGATGTGAGAGTTCTTCGATAAAAGGCACTGCTCTTATAAGTGCAGATGCTACTGGAACACAGCCCATCATCACCCGCTCAGCCACAGAGAGTAGTATCTACAGACCCCAGTGAAATTGGAAAGAGCAGGAGTTGGCTTCATGGAGGGATGTAATGGGCCAGCAGCTGTCAGTTCATTGTTTAAATAGGTGCTGTTCCTCCATGGTATTTTTTCCCGCCTAGAAGCCAGCTCAAACCAACATATGACCCTTTTGTATGATCTATATAGACTGTTGGTTTACTGCAGAGCACTTGAAATTAAAAATACAAAAGCTTTCTTTGAGTGTTAAAACAAAACAGCTTCTGACTTGCTCTGAAAAATGCACATTGTGGAGATTCTTATCTGGATGGGCCTTTGATTTCCGGCCAAGTTTAGAGGAGGATGGTCTAATAATAAACCAGTAAAGCAATCTGAGTAGTAAATTCAAGTAAGAGTTTTTCAGAGAATGTCGAGATAAAATCCAAGAGAGAATTCTCAAAACAACCCCCAAATCAATAAATTCCATTCCTCCACATCCCTCATGACGACAATGAAAGCACAGAAGATCAAGCTTCTTCATATTACTAAGAGTAGGTTATTTTCTTTCTTTGTAAAAAAAAAAAAAGAAAAAGAAACACTACTTGGCTGCTTCTGATTATTTTTAAAAATACACACTGTTAGGAGAAACTTGGAAAATACTCATAATTCCACCAGTCTAAAATAACCATTTTCTTTCTGTAGACATCTATACTGTTTTTTTTTAAAGAAAGCTTTATCACACTGTGTATACAATTTTATAAGTGTAAGTTATTCATGAAAAGGTAGTGAAAGTCAGCTGAATGTTTGAGAAAACATCAACTGTGAAGATTAGTTGATGACAACAGTTCTCACTTCTCTGATATACTTTCTTCCATGGCTTCTGCCAAGTGTAATACATCTGGCAGGATCAAAAGAAACAAGTGACACTTAACAAAGGAAGAGAAAAATCAGTCGCGTTAAATGCACAGAGATTTGGGGCAGAATCAAATCCTGGTCTTGGCCTTTTGATAGTTCCCAATTTGGTAGCTTCTCATTTCATCCTATTCTACCCCCAAACCAGTCTAACTCCCTCTTCTCTGGGCCTTCAAGTGATTATGAATTCAAAAGAACATGTGCTCTAGAAAGAGTTGGCTGAATCCAAACAAAATGTCTATGACATATGAGTATGAGTGTATTTGAAGGCAAGCGTGTACATGAGCATTTATGAGTACACACATATCTGTGTGCATACATGCATTTGTAATGAACACCCCCAAATAAAGGAATTTTAGTCTCCTGAGGGGTAATACTAAATAATCATGAACTAATTGTGATAAGAATCACCATTTACTAAGTACTAAGCTCTGTGCTAGTGATGCTGCTTGCCTTATCAAAGGCAAATCAATCAATGTGATATACTACATCAACAAAAGAAAGGAAAAAAACCACATGATCATCTCAACAGATGCAGAAAAGGCATTTCACAAAATTCAACATCCATTCATGATAAAAAAAACTTATTAAAGTGGGTAGAGAGGGAACATATCTCAACATAATAAAGGCCATTTATGACAAACCCACAGCCAACATAACATTCAACATAATATTCAAAGCTGAAAACCTCCCTGCTAAATTCAAGAACGAGACAAGGATGCCCATTCTTCCCATTCTTAATCAACAGAGTACTGGAAGTCCTAGCCACAGCAATGAGACCAAAAAAAAATAATAATAATAATAATATAAAAGATACCCAAAGTGGAAGGGAAGAGGTAAAACTGTCACTATTGTAGGTGACATGATATTCTATATAGAGAACCCTTAAGTTTCCACACAAAAATTATTAGAACTAGAAAACAAACAACTCAATCAAAAAACGGGCAGAAGATCTAAGTATATGTTTCTCAAAGAAAACACACAGATGGTTAAAAAGCACATGAAAAGATGCTCAACTTCACTAATTATTAGAGAAATGCAAATCAAAAAAACTACAATGAGGTATCACACTAGTGAGAATGGCCATCATCAAAAAGTCTACAAACAAATGCTGGAGAGGGTGTGGAGAAAAGGGAATCTTGCTACACTGTTGGTAGGAATGCCAACAGTATCAAGTTTCTTTAAAAAACTAAAACTAGCACTACCATATGAAAAATGAAAGTGAAGTTGCTCATTCATGTCTGACTCTTTGTGATCCCATGAACTGTAGCCCACCAGGCTCCTCTGTCCATGGGATTTTCCAGGTAAGAGTACTGGAGTGGGTTGCCAGGTCCTTCTCCAGGGGATCTTCTGGACTCAGGGATCAAACTCGGGTCTCCCACACTGCAGGCAGACTCTTTACCATATGATCCAGCAATCCCACTCTTGGCCATCTAACTGGAAAAAACCATACTTCGAAAAAAACATGCACCCCAATGTTCACTACACAAGCCATTCCAGCTTTCTTGCCTGAAGAATCCCATGGACAGAGGAAGGCTACAGTCCATGAGGTCATAAAGAGTCAGATACAACTGAACAGCTAACACATACACATACATAATGATCACTGCAGCACTCTTAACAATATAAAATAGCAAGGATATCAACTAGAGGTCCATCAACAGATGAATGGAGAAAGAAAATATGGTGTGTGTGTGTATATATATATGCACATAAATACATATATACAAAGGAATATTACTCAGCCAAGCCATTAAAAAGGAATGAAATAATGCCATTTGCAGCAACATGGAAAGATCTAGAGATTACCATTTTAAGTAAAGTCAGACAAAGACAAGTACCATATAATATCACTTATATGTGGAATCTTAATACAAATCAACTTATTTACACAACAGAAACAAACTTACAGACTTATAAAGCAAACTTATAGTTACCAAATGGGAAAGGAGGTAAGGGAAAAGGATAAATTAGGAAGCTGGGATTAACATATATGCACTACTATATATAAACCAGATAATTAGCCAGGACCTTCTCTATAGCACAGGAAACTCTACTCACTACTCTGTAATAATCTACATGGGAAAAGAATCTGAAAAAGAATAGATATATGTATATGGATAACTAAATCACCTTGCTATACACCTGAAACTAAGACAATATCATAAATCAACTATATTTCAATACAAAATTCTAAAAATAAAAATTTTTAATTAAAAAGACTACTAGAACTAATGCATCCAGGGGACTTCCCTGGTGGTCCAGTGATTACAAATCTGCCTTGCAATGCAGGGGATGCAGTGTGATTCCTGGCTGGGGAACTAAGATCCTACATGCCATGGAGCAACTAAGTCCACATGCCACAACTACAGAGCCCTCATGCCACAACAAAAGATTCCACATGACACAATGAAGACCCCAGGTACTGCAATTAAGACCTGTTGCAGCCAAATATATTAATTAATTTTAAAAAACTAATACATTCACAAAGGTAGCAGGACACAAGATTAATATACAAAAATCTACTGCATTTCTATGGGCTTCCCAGGTAAACTCAGTGCTAAAGAATCCACCTGCCAATGCAGGAGGTACAGGTTCGATCCCTGGGTCAGGAAGATCCCCTGGAAAAGGGAATAGCAACCCACTCCATTATTCTTGTCTGGAGAATTCCATAGACAGAGGATCCTGGCAGGCTACGGTCCATGGGGTCGCAAAGAGTTGGACACAACTGAGTACATACAAACTGCATCTCTATACACTAATAATGAACTAGCAGAAAAAGTAAAAAAAAAAAAGCCCATTCAGAATTATATCAAAAATAAAATACCTAAGAATGAACTTAAGCAAGGAGCTGAAAGACCTATATATTGAAAACTATAAAAGAATAATAAAGAAAACTGAAGGTGATTCAAAGAAATGGAAAGCTATTTTATGCTCTTGGATTGGAAGAATTAATATAGTTAAAATGGCCATTCTACCCAAAGAAATCTACAGATTTACGCAATCTCAGATATGCAGATGACACCACCCTTAAGGCAGAAAGTGAAGAACTAAAGAGCCTCTTGATGAAAGTGAAAGAGGAGAGTGAAAAAGCTGGCTTAAAGCTCAACATTCAGAAAACTAAGATCATGGCATCCAGTCCCATCACTTCATGGGAAATAGATGGGGAAACAGTGGAAACAGTGTCAGACTTTATTTTTGGGGGCTCCAAAATCACTGCAGATGGTGATTGCAGCCATGAAATTAAAAGACGTTTACTCCTTGGAAGGAAAGTTATGACCAACCTAGACAGCATATTAAAAAGCAGAGACATTACTTTGCCAACAAAGGTCCATCTAGTCAAGGCTATGGTTTTTCCAGTAGTCACGTATAGATGTGAGAGTTGGACTATTAAGAAAGCTGAGGGCCGAAGAATTGACGCTTTTGAACTGTGGTGTTGGAGAACACTCTTGAGAGTCCCTTGGACTGTGAGGAGATCCAACCAGTCCATCCTAAAGGAGATCAGTCCTGGGTGTTCATTGGAAGGGCTGATGTTGAGGCTGAAACTCCAATACTTTGGCCACCTGATGTGAAGAGCTGACTTATTTGAAAAGACCCTGATGCTGGGAAAGATTGAGGGCAGGAGAAGGGGACCACAGAGGATGAGATGGTTGGATGGCATCACCGACTCAATGGACGTGGGTTTGGGTGGACTCCGGGAGTTGGTGATGGACAGGGAGGCCTGGCGTGCTGCAGTTCATGGGGTTGCAAAGAGTTGGACACGACTGAGTGACTGAACTGAACTGAATGCAATCGCTATAAAAATATCCATGACATTTTTCACAGAACTAGAACAAATAATACTAAAATTTATATGGAACCACAAAAGGCCTGAAATTGCCAAAGAATCCTGAGGGAAAAGAACAAAGCTGGAGGTACAACCCTTCCGGACTTCAGATTATACTACAAAGCAGCATGGTACTGGCACAAATACAGACACAAAAATTAATAGAACACACACAGAGCTTAGAAGCAACCTCATATGCCTATGGTCAATTAATCTATGACAAAGGAGGCAAGAATATACAATGAAGAGAAGATAGTATCTTCAACAAGTAGTGTTGAGAAAGCCAGACAGCTATATGTAGAGGAATGAAATTGGGACTTTCCCTTACATCTTATACAAAAATAAACTCAAAAGAGTTTAAAGACCTAAATGTAAGAAATGACACACCATAAAATTCCTAGAAGAGAACATAGGAGAACATTCTTTAATATAAATTGTAGCACTGTTTTGTTACATCAGTCTCCCAAAGCAAAAGAAATAAAAGCAAAAATAAATAAATGAGGCCTAATCAAACTTAAAAGCTTTTGCACAGCAAAGGAAACCATAGACAAAACCGAAAGACAACCCAGAAATGGGAGAAAATATTTGCAAATGATGTGACCAGCAAGGACTTACTTTCCAAAATATACAAATGGCTCATACAACTCAATCACAAAAAGAAAAACCCCAAACAATGTAATAAAAAAGACTGGCAAAAGACATATATTGACATTTTCCCAAAGACATGTTGTAGTCGTTTAGTCACTAAGTTGTGTCCAACTCTTTTGTGACCCCATGGACTATAGCCAGCCAGGCTCCTCTGTCCATTGAATTCTCCAGACAAGAATACTGGAGTGGGTTGCCCTTTCCTTCTCCAGGGGATCTTCCTGACCCAGGGATTGAACATGGTTATTTTGCATCGGCAGGCAGATTCTTTACGAATAAGCCCCTAGGGAAGCCTAAAGAAGACATACAGATGGACAAAAACACATGAAAAGATGCACAACATCACTAATCACAGAAATGCAAAGCAAAACTACAATAAGCTATTACCTCATGCTGGTTAGAAAGACTATCAACAAAAGCCTACAAATAATAAATGTTGGTGAGGATGTGGAGAAAAGGGAATCCTCCTACACTGTTGGTGGGAATGTAAATTGGTGCAGCCACTATGGAAAACAGTATGGAGGTTCCTTAAAATGCTAAAAATAGAATTACCATATGATCCAGCAATTCCACTCCTGGGTACACATGCAGAAAATTACAGCAATGTGGATGGACTTGGAGGTACTACGCTTAGTGAAACAAGCCAGAGAAAAAAATACTAAATGATAACACATATGTAGAATCTAAAAAGTAATACAAATCTATGTACAAAATGGAAACACTCACTAACATAAAAAAGCAAACTTATGCTTATCAAAGGGGAGAGGGAGGTGAGGAGGGACAAATTAAGCAGATGAGATTAACAGATACAAATTACACAAAATAGATAATAACAAGAATTTACTGTATAGCACTGGGCATTACAAACCCAGTATCTTATAATAACCTATAATGGAATATAATCTGCAAAAACCCCACAAAAACCCAAATCATGCTGTACATCTGAAACTAAAATACTGTAAATCTTCAATCTTCAGTACTTCAATTAAAAAAAAGAAATAAGTTCAAGACCAAAAAAAAAAAAAAAAACCAACTCTGAAAGAAACAGTATTGTAATAAAAAGTTGAAAGAAGCATATATTCAACTTTCACATATAAACATTAGTTCATGGGGTTCTCAAGGCAAGAATACTGAAGTGGTTTACCATTCTTTTCTCCAGCGGACTACATTTTGTCAGAACTCTCCACCATAACCCGTCTGTCTTGGGTGGCCCTACACAACATGGCTCATAGTTTCATTGAGTTAGACAAAGCTGTGGTCCATGTGATCAGATTGGTTAGTTTTCTGTGATTGTGGTTTTCATTCTGTCTACCATCTGATGCAGAAGAATAAGAGGCTTATGGGAGCTTCCTGATGGGAGAGACTGACTGAGGGGGAAACTGAGTCTTGCTCTGATGGGCAGGGCCATGCTCAGTAAATCTTTAATCCAATTTTCTGTTGATGGGCGGGGCTGTGTTCCCTCCCTGTTGTTTGACCTGAGGCCAAACTATGGTTGACGTAATGCAGATGATGGTGACCTCCTTCAAAAGGTCCCATGCATGCACTGCTGCACTCAGTGCCCCCTACCCTGCACCACCAACCCATGCCTCTGCCAGAGACTCCTGGACACTCACAGGCAAGTCTGGGTCAGTCTCTTGTGGGATCACTGCTCCTTTCTCCTGGGTCCTGGTGTGCATAAGCTTTTGTTTGTACCCTCCAAGAGTTTGTTTCCCCAGTCCTGTGTAAGTTCTGGTGGCTCTATGGTGGGGTTAGTGGCGACCTCCTCCAAGAGGGTTTATGCCATACCCAGGTCTATTGCACCCAGAGCCCCTGCCCCTGCAGCAGTCCACTGCTGACCTGTACCTTCACAGGAGACACTCAAACACAGTTCTGGCTCAGTCTCTGTGGGGTCTCTGGGTCCTGGTGTGCACAAGTTTTGTTCAAGGTCTCTGAGCATCTCTGGCGGGTATGGGGTTTGATTCTAAATGCAATTTTGCCCCTCCTACCATCTTGCTGGGGCTTCTCCTTTGCTCTTGGATGTGGGTTATCTTTTTTTGGTTGGATCCAACATTCTCCTGTTGATGGTTGTTCAGCAGCAAGTTGTAATTTTGGAGTTGGTGATGGACAGGGAAGCCTGGCATGCTGCAGTCCATGGGGTTGCAAAGAGTTGGACATGACTGAGTGACTGAACTGAAACGTTAGTGCCATGCAAGTTTCTTATTATAGAATATCCCTTAAGTTTGTTAAGAATGAAAATCCATTGACTACTGCCAAGGCATTAGTGAGACACAATAAAGGTTTTGCTTGGAATGCTGGATGGAGTTAGTGGTAAAGAAGGTAGTTCAAGTATCACTTTCCAAAGACAGGAATAGGCTTCCCAGATAGCTCAGTGGTAAAGAATCTGCCTGCCAAAGCAGGAGATGTGGATTCGATCCCTAGGTTGGGAAGATCCCTGGAGGAGAAAATAGCAACATACTCTAGTATTCTTGTCTGAAGAATTCCATGGATGGAGGAGCCTGGCAGGCTACAGACCATGGGATCGCTAAAGAGTCAGACATAATTAGCAACTAGACAGCAAAGATAGGAATGGGCTGGTATGCTAAGGACCAATTCACAGAAATAGCAACCCACTCCAGAATTCTTGCCTGGAAAATCCCATGGACAGAGAAGCCTGGTAGGCTACAGTCCTTGGGGTCACAAAGAGTTGGACACGACTGAGTGACTAACAGTTTCACTTTCTTTCAACTCATAGAAAACATAAAGCTTGCAAAATGTTCTTCAATGCAACTTGACAGTACTAACAGACAGTTAAAATAGCAGGTTTTTTTTTACACTTATACAATTTCAATATAAAGGAAATACTAAGTAAGATTTTTTTTCAACATCATTACTAAAAATAAGACTAGCCCTGCACTGTATAAAACTACATAGACAAATGTTTCAAGTGATAAAACACTGTCAACCAATGTGGCTGAACGTTTAGGTTTCCAATAGAAGTAACACTATGATGGCTCAGCTGCAATTATAAGAAAATCTTCTGAGTAGTTACTCAGATTAGGATGTCCCCAGAACATAAATCAACGTGTTTACCTTCATCAAGAAAACACTGCCATGAAAATAATGTTAGTGGCACTCAACAGTCTGCTTACTGATGTAAAATCTGAGAATTACTAAAAGCTAATGTATTACATTTCAGATTATGCTCTATATTTTGTGATACCATATAAGTTGAATGTAAATAATGATTATTGCATGCTGGGTATGATGATAATCAAGAAGAAAGTTCTGCTGAGAATGTCTGAACTACAGAATAAATTCTCAGTGTTTCTGCAAGAAAAGAAAGCAGTTTGGGGACCTTCCCTGGAGGTCCAGTGGTTAGGACTCCATGCTTCCACTGCAGAGGGTGTGCCTGCAATCCCACATGCTGAATGGCATGGCCAAAAAATAATAATCTAAAAAAAAATTAAAACAGAAACTAGTTTAAACCAACTTTTTAAAGACACAAATTAGACAGTTTGATATTTTTGTGTTATATTTTCAGTATATTTGTAATCAAAGTTCTGTACTTATCTCATGCAAGGACATAGTACAATGTGGTTTTCAGTGACAGATAAGCTCTGAAAACTGAAAGGAAAGTTAGAACCTTGGAAGAACAAAGGTTTTACATATTTTTATGACATATTCCATAATTTAACAATTAACATTGACTTAGGCAAGGCTCTTAATATTACAATTCTGCAAAAAGTTTTCACTGAATACCTTATCAATCTGATAGAACATTTTGGATTTTATTTTCCTTCAGAAAATTTCACACACAAGAAATTAATGAATCTTTAATCTCTCTTTCATAAAAAGATAATCTGAATTCAATTGTAGTTTATAAGATTAATTATTAGAACTAGGTGCTGAGGAGAGATTGAAGACACATTCTGTAAATACAGTATTGTTAGTCCCTCAGTCATATCAGACTCTTTGTGACCACACGGACTATAGCCCGCCAGTCTCCTCTGTCCAGGGGATTTTCCAAGCAAGAATATTGGAGTGGGTTGACATTTCCTTCTCCAGCAGATATTCCCAACCCAGGGATTAAAGCTGGGTCTCCTGCATCACAGGCAGATTCTTTACTGTTCATGGCACCAGGGAAGCCCAAATACAGCATTACTTAGTTCACTTTGGATTATAATATTCTGAGCTTGCTGAAACTGCCTTAAAATAACTTGTTCTACTTTCATCACCACTTGTACATAAGACTGGTTTCTTTACTATGAGTGTTATTAAAACAAAACATAAACATTTTAGATATGCATCATGCCCCATGAGTAGTGGTCTCTAGATTACTTAACAAGGAAGAAGTGAAAACTCGTTTGTAACACTGAAAATTCAAATATTGATATACACATAATGTTCATTTAAAAATGTACATAGGCATTTAATATGAGGAATTACTTCACTCAACTTTTGGGTTTTTTGTGGAATTACAAACAGACATAATAGCAATTATATTAATCACCTATGTGCATACTTTCATAAATGTGTGGTTTCTGTAATTCTTTTGATCTTTATATTCGCTTTGATTCTATTTATTGAAACATAATTGATGGCTCTTGAATCTAATAAAACAAGCTTGGATTTTATGTCTTTATTTTCATAGTATTTTAGTTCTATTGTAATTTTTCAAAAGTATCAATAAGCTACTGGCTGAAATTTTTTTTAATATCTGATAATTGACCACAGATAGCTTAAGAAGCACTGCCCAAACTGTCTCCAGTTCAGATGACAAAGAATCTGTCTGCAATGTGGGAGACCTGGGTTCGATCCCTGGGTTGGGAAGATCCCCTAGAGGAGGGCATGGCAACTCACTCCAGTATTCTTGCCTGGAGAATCCCCATGGACAGAGGAGCCTGGTGGGCTACAGTCCATGGGGTCACAAAGAGTTGGACACAACTGAGCGACTAAGCACACAGCACAGGGACCATCTTCCCCGCTTCATGGGTCACAGTCTTGTGGCAAAGGGGCTTGTGTAACTCAATGAAGCTATGAGCCATTCCATGCAGGGCCACCCAAAACAGATGGGTCAAAGTCAAGAGTTCTGACAAAATGTGGTGCACTGGAGGAGAGAATAGCAAGTTACTCCAGTATTCTTTTGCCTTGAAAACCCCATGAACAGTATGAAAATGCAAAAAGATATGACACTGGAAGATGAGCTCCCCAGGTCAAAAGGTGTCCAATTTATTACTAGGGAAGAGTGGAGGACAATTACTAACAGTTCCAGAAAGAATGGAGTGGCTGGGCCTAAGTGGAAATGACACTCACTTATAGATGTGTCTGGTGATGAAAGAAAAATCTGATGCTATAAAGAACAGTATTGCATAGGAACCTGGAATGTTAAGTCCATGAATCAAGGTAAATTGGACATGGTCAATCACGAGATGGCAAGATTGAACATCGACATTTTAGGAAATCAGTGAACTAAAATGAACAGGAATGGGGCAAATTTAATTCAGATGACTATTATATCTACTACTGTAGGCAAGAATTCCTTAGAAGAAATGGAGTAGTCCTCATAGTCAACAAAAGAGTCTGAAATGCAATACTTGGATACAATCTCAAAAATGACAGAATGATCTAGGTTTGTTTTCAAGGCAAACCATTCAATATCACAGTAATTGAAGTGTATGGCCCAACCACTGATTCTGAAGAAGCTGGACTTGACAGGTTCTACAAAGACCTACAACATCTTCTAGCACTAACACCAAAAACAGATGTCCTTTTCATCATAGGGGATTGGAATGCACAAGCAGGAAGCCAAGACATACCTGGAATAACAGGCAAGTTTGGTCTTAGACTACAAAATGAAGCAAGCCAAAGACACTGGTCACAGCAAACACCCTTTTCCAACAACACGAGAGACGACTCTACACATGGACATCACCAGATGGTCAATACCAAAATCAGACTGATAATGTTCCTTGCAGTCAAAGATGGAGAAGCTCTATACAGTCAGTAAAAACAAGACCTGGAGCTGACTGTGGCTCCGATCATCAGCTCCTTATTGCAAAATTCAGGCTTATATTGAAGAAAGTAGGGGAAACCACTGGGCCATTCAGGTATGACCTAAATCAAATC
This sequence comes from Capra hircus, assembly GCF_001704415.2. Lineage (NCBI taxonomy): Eukaryota > Metazoa > Chordata > Mammalia > Artiodactyla > Bovidae > Capra > Capra hircus. The sequence continues at coordinate 38,816,805 of NW_017189516.1, read as the reverse complement.
CCCTGTGATTATACCATGGAGGTGACCAATAGATTCAAGGGATTAGATCTGGTAGACAGAGTGTGTGAAGAACTATGGACAGAAGTTCATAACACTGTACAGGAGGCAATGACCAAAACTATCCCAAAGAAAAATAAATGCAAGAAGGCAAAGTAGTTGTCTGAGGAAGCTTTACAAATAGCTGAGGACAGAAGAGAAGCAAAAGACAAGGGAGAAAGGGAAAGATATACTTAACTGAATGCAGAGTTCCAAAGAATAGCAAGGAGAGATAGGAAAGCATTCTTAAGTGAACAATGCAAAGAAATAGAGGAAGACAACAGAATGGGAAAGACTAGAGATCTCTTAAAGAAAATTGGAGATATCAAGGGAACATTTCATACAAAGATGGGCATGAAACAGTAAGGTCCTAACAGAAGCAGAAGAGATTAAGAAGAGATGGCAACAATATACAAAAGAACTGTACAAGAAAGATCCTAATGATTCGAATAACCACAATGGTGTGATCACTCACCTAGAGCTAGACATCTTGGAGTGTGTAGTCAAGTGGGCCTTAGGAAGTATTCCTATGAACAAAGCTAGTGGAGGTGATGGAATTTCAGCTAAGCTAGTTAAAAATCCTAAAAGATGGTGCTGTTAAAGTGCTGCATTCAATATGTCAGCAAATGTGGACAACTCAGTAGTGGCCACAGGATTGGAAAAGGTCAGTTTTAATTCCTATCCCAGGAAAAGGCAATGCCAAAAAATGTTCAAACTACCATACTGTGCTCATTTCACACACTAGCAAGGTTATGCTCAAAATCCTTCAAGCTAGATTTCAGCAGTACATGAACCAAGAACTTCCAGATGTACAGCTGGGTTTAGAAAAGGCAGAGGAACCAGAGACTGAACTGCCAACATTCGTTGGATCATGGAGAAAGGAAGTGACTTAAAAAAACATACACTTCTGCTTCACTGACTACGGTAAAGCCTTTGACTGTGTCGATCATAACAAACTGGAAAATTCTTAATGAGATGGGAATACCAGATGACCTTACCTGTCTCCTGAGAAACCTGTATGTGGGTCAAGAAGTAACAGTTAGAACCAGACATGGGACAACAGACTGGTTCCAAATTGGGAAAGGAGTATGACAAGGCTGTATATTGTCACCATGCTTATTTAACTTCTATGCAGAGTACATCATGTGAAATGGTAGGCTGGATGAAGCACAAGCTGGAATCAAGATTGCTGGGAGAATCATCAACAACCTCAGATATGCAGATGATACTACTCTAATGGCAGAAAGTGAAGAGGAACTAAAGAGCCTCTTGATGAGAGTGAAAGAGGAGAGTGAAAAAAACTGGCTTGAAATTCAACATTTAAAAATCTAAGATCATGGCATGTGGTCCCATCACTTAATGGCAAATAGAAGCAAAAAAGTGGAAGTAGTGACAGATTTTCTTTTGTATGGCTCCAAAATCACCATAGACAGTGACTGCAGCCATGAAATTAAAAGACACTTGAAGGAAAGCTATGGCAAACCTAGACAGCATATTAAAAAGCAGAGACATCACTTTGCCAACAAAGGTCCATCTAGTAAAGGCTATGGTTTTTCCAGTAGTCATGTATGGATGTGAGAGTTGGACCATAAAGAAGGCTGAGCACCAAAGAACTGATGCTTTCAAATTGTGGTGCTGGAAAAGACTCTTGAGAGTCACCTGGACTGCAAGGAGATCAAAGCAGTCAATCCTAAAGGAAATCAACCCTGAATATTCATTGGAAGGACTGATGCTGCAGCTGAAACTCCAATAAACTTTGTCCACTTGATGTGAAGAGCCAACTCACTGGAAAAGACCCTGATGCTGAGAAAGATTGAGGGCAAAAAGAGAAGGGGGCAGAAGAGAATGAGATGGTTAATAACATCCCTGACTCAATGGACATGAATGGACATATCCCACTATGTGGGATAGTGGAGGACAGAGGAGCCTGGGGTGCTGCAGTCCATGGGGTCACAAAGAGTCGAACATGACTAGTGACTGAACAAAAACAGGCACCATCTTGGCCTGCCAGGGAATCTGCATGCATCTCAATCCTTTAGATTTGGGCTGGCCCAACTCACTCAACTGAATCCTAGAAGGTTTGGATCAAAGGATTTAGCACAAATTGTTGCCTGGGATCCACTCACTTCATCCTGTTTATACAGACTCAACTGTATGACCCTCTGAACCCCCCACATCCCATCCCTAGACCCCAAACCAAAATGAAACATGCCAGAGTCATTCAGGCTGTTGAGAAATGCTGATGGAAATGCCTTTCCTTGTTTATTTTATTTTATTTAAAGAACACAGATGGAATGCACTGAGCTGAGGCAGAGGAGCTAAGTTGAAAATCAGGTTAACAAAGAGAAAAATGTTAAGAATAGAGCAGAAACTAATTATTTATAAGGAATCTCGCCACCAGGAAACACAAAGAGGCTAGGGACCCATTGAGCCTTGGGAGAAAGCTTTGGCTTCTGCTTCCAGACACGACTTGCAAGGAGCCCTTCAGCATGCCCTTGGCCTCTTGGAGAAATGCTCAGAAGTGTGGGTAGATTCTCCACACTCCAAACAACATTCACAGAAAACACAAATCCCCAAGCACTGCACACATGAAACCTCTAACTTCTGTATTATTGGACATCTCTTATGAACTGGGCACTTCACAGGCATCAACTCTTTAATCCTTACAACAACCCCATGAACTCAACATTCTTAGCCCTATTTTACAGGTGAGATAAATGAGACCCAAGGAATATGAAGTTCCTTACCCTCCAGTCCACTTTCTCTTCTCTTGCTATGTCATCGTCCCACCCTGGCTACCCCTATCACCTTTTGCTTTGATTCTGTGCATCCTTCATAACCCAGTCTAGACCTGTGGTCCTCAGCTTGGGCTTCATCTTGGAATCACTTGCAGAGCTTTAGAAAAATGTTGCTATCTGGGTGCCATGCCCAGGAGTCTGATTTTAATTGATCCAGCACTGACCAATTAAATTGTAATTACTCAGCTTGGCTCAAGAGGGAGGGGATATATGTGTGTGTGCATGTGCATGTGTGTGTACATATATATAAAATATTATTACTGATTCTCACTGATGTATGGCAGAGACCATCATATCACTGTAAAGCTATTATCCTCCAATAATAATAAAAAAAAAATCCTACATAATTCTCATGTTCACCTAACACTGAAGACTGCTGACCTAGACACTAACAAAGCTGAGTCGAGGGCCCCTTTTCTATGAGCCTATAGCCCCTTATCTTTATTCAGTCATTCATTTTTTAAAAAAAGTACCTACAATCTAATTTAACCTCATGGTTTGCCCACTGCAGATGTTACACGATGGAAGGCAGGGACTTTCCTGTTCATGTTTGTTCATTCATTCATTCACTAATTTATCAAGTATCTAGTCTGAATCCCGCTCTGCGCTAGGAGGTGGAAACATAATGGGAAACAAAGGGCCACGTACACTCAGAGTTTAGTGAAGGGAACAGAAAAGAAGAAGACAATGTCTGTGTTCTTGTTTTCTCTTGCCATGTAACGAACAACCAAAACATAGCGGCCTACAGTGTGTCCCTGCCTGCAAGTTCCAGCTCTTTCCAGAGCTGAGCCCTCACCTAGGGGTGCACAGAAAAATGAGGCAGGCTGCCCGCAAGAAGATGCATCTGAGGAAAAGATCTGGAAGAGGAGTAAGAACACTTTAGGCAAGGGGTTCCTGGGTCCTAGATAGCCTGAGCAGGACTGGCTACACCATACATGTGGCCCAGTGCGAAATGAAAAGCCACACAAAGCAGGAAAAAAGTGCTATGGGTGCTAAAATATAAAGCTTGTTCCTTTTTCCCATGGTCTCTCTCAAGCACCATGGTGTTCTTTACTTGCTATTTAATGCCATTCTAAGTAAAGAAAAATTAAAATTTACAGTTCTTAGCATTAGTTTTACTATCCATCTTTATATTGTGCAAGGCCAGTTTGAAATGCAAATACAAAAGCTTTTAACGCCTATGAAGAATCACCAAAATTATGTAAGTCCTATTTTATAACCAGTATATATACATTTGTATTTCATTCTTACCAGAACAATGGAAAGCCTGTGCCAAATTAACTCAACCATTTCTATTTTGCTTCTTGACATACACACACCTTCTACCAGTACTCTCTACCTTCAGGTAGAAAAGAAAGGAGTAGGAATGACATGTTTTTCCCTTTCCATCTATGTCTTCATTTTCAGCAACAGTAGTTTATTAATACAGGAGAATAAATGAGTAGGAAACGATATGGGTTCCATAGGGTTCCTTGGTCACTCGTGCTTTCTTAGACGCTCCTTCTTTTCTCAAGTAGATCTAGTTTGAATGGGGACCCTGGTCTCTCCAGGATGTTTGTGCCCTTTCTTCCTTAGTCATAGATGTAAGACACTCACCCCGTAGTTGCTTTGAGTCCCACTAAACTCCCATGCACATAGTCCCACCAGAATTCTGTGTTCATGGGGCAGTGCAAATGTTACTTGCTTGAGTGGTGGCACTGACCAGTAGAGACAGGTCATATGGGAAATACAGCCTATCTCCTCTGCCCACGTGCCCATCCACTGTCCCACCAGACTTCCTCCACCAAACACAAGGTCAAAAATCAAATTACTAAGAATTTCAAGAAAGTAACAGCAGAGCACTAAATCATGGGTGGACCTTTATTATTGATATTTTTTAAAATTTAAGGACTTGCTTGGTCCAGTGGCTAAGACTCCATGCTCCCAATGCAGGGGGCCTGGGTTTGATCCCTCATCAGGGAACTAATCTCACATGTATCAGTGAAAAGTTCACAGGCTGTAACTAAAGATCCTGCATGCTAAAACTCAAAGATCCCGCACAAGGCAGTGAAGATTCTGCATGCCCCAGCTAAGACCTGATGCAGCCAAATAAATAGTTTGAAAAATGATAAAATATTTTTTCAAGTAGAGTTGATTTACAATGTTGTATAAACAAAGTGATTCAGTTATACGTGTGTGTGTGTGTACATACACACATTCTTTTTCACATTCTTTTCCATCATGGTTTGTCACAGGATACTGAATATAGTTCCCTGTATAGGGTGGACCTCTCTGAGCACAGCGCCCTGTATGACTGCACAGGGGGCAGGCCTATGAAATTGGCCCTGATTCAGAGTTTGGTCTAGAAGGCTAGGGGAATGGGCTCTCGATGGACACAAGCTTTTTTTTTTTTTTAATGTAACATTACATAGTTAAAAACAAAAACATTCAGAATAATAATACAAAATATGCAGTTGGTATAGTAAATGGACTTTATTCGATGGACACAAGCTTTCAAGAGACTGAGCTTCTCAGTGGGTGGATCTCCTTGGTCCCATGGACTCCTCACCTTCTGGTGAGTGCTATGACCAAAAGAGGACCCAAGTGGGACTCTCCAGAGGGCAGCTTTCAGGGGATGGAAGCCTGTTCTTTGGGCCCAAGTCTAAAAGCAAAACAGACGGCGACTTCCACTCTAAAAGGAAAGATGGTGAGAGTGACAAGTTTGGTGCTAAGAGAACAGTTACTGTGCCCTTGACCAAACATACTATCCAGATTTAATACACATTCATGAATAAATGAATGCATATACAGCAAACACGTGTGGCTGTGCAATGGAAGAGATGAGTGTGTGTGTTTTGAGGAAATGATGCCTGACTTACACAGGGAATGCAGGCCTGCACTGAAAGCCAACCCTTCCTGTTGGTTAGAATGTGACTTTACATGGGCCCTAACTGCATACCATTCATCCTATGCTATAACACCACAAAAAGAACCACCAAAGCACCATCTTTCACCTTTCTCTTTACATAAATAATTTTTTAATTACGCTATCTAACAAAATACTGAGCTCTATGCTTTCTTGCCTCAATTATGGTTTTCATCATTATATTTATTCCTGCTTCAATCTTGAGATTTACTTTTCTTCGGTTGCATTCCCCACATTTGGGTTACAAACCATTCTGTTGCTCATATAAAGAATATGTATTGTGATAAGGAAATGTGCATTTTAATTCTCTAAAACCCAGGCAGTATTTGACCAAACAAATCACTTGGCCACTCAAAAATCACTTTTTTCATTGAGTAGATTCATATAGAACTGGTGAGAAGTCAACACTAAGAAAGAAAATGTTACCTGTATTTTGTTGTTGTTGTTGATGAACTGGGCTGAAATATTTGAATCCTATTGTATTCAGTTTTTTCGTTTAGGTAGGACAAGAAATCTGCCTAAAATGTACCACCACCAAATAAAAATATTCATACATTTGCTGAAAGAAAATAACCCACTAATGAACTCTGAACTTTAAGAAGAATGAGACTTACCTTCCCTGTTCCCTTTCATAGATCTAAGAGGTTGAATAAATATTGCCTCTAGTTTCTCTTTCTGTTTTGATTAGTGTTTTAACCAGGTACTTTGTACTTGGTCTCGAAAATCTCAGTGCATGCCTGAGTACCTAACCTTTATAAAGAAAAGATAACATTATTTCCCACTCTACTTTGAAACCTTCAGAAACTCTGGCTTCACTTTCATGACTGAATTCTCTCAACCCTGGACTTTTTTCTTCAAAAAGGTTAGTCTTGGTTCACAGACCTAACTCCTGTCAAGTTCACATATGTAATTTCCATTGCTGTCAACAATTCTAAGGCAGTCTAATCAATAGAGATAATCCTGGATTTTTAAAAAGCTATGCTAATTGCTCTAAATCCTTTTATTCACTAAATCCTCCTTTGTTTCACCCTCCTTTAAAAGAGAATGGTAATTTTTCTCTAAGAATCAATAAACTCTCCCAGAGTCATTGAAGCTTCCAGAAAAGGCTGTCAGGTAAAATTTTTATTTTATCTTCACTTCTTTCCATATTCATTGATCCCACTGGCTCAAAGACACAAAAACAAGACTGCATCGGAGAAAAATAAAACACTGCCATCAGAGCACAAAGTAATTAGTTTTCCACTTCTAGTATTGGGTTGGCCAAAAAGTTCGTTTGGAGTTTTTCCATCTAATTCTGTAAGATGTTAGGGAAAGACATGATGAACTTTTTGGCCAACCCAATACAAGTGGTTGGCCTCTTTTTGATGCACAAGAGGCTCTTGGTCATGATTTGCGGATTGTTTGATGTATCAAAGACAAGTGCTGGAGAGGAAATTTGAAAAATTCCTATCATTGTATCCCTTCCAACTGTATGAAATACACGATTTTCTATAAATCACTTTCAAAATCTATTGTGTCATTTTCAGTTTTCAGAGAAAGGCAATTTGGACCAGTTCTCTGGCAGTCTGGGAGGAAATTTGACTGATGACAAAGCAGTTCAACAGCAAACAGCAATCACAAACACTTAGTGAACAGCAGCTATGGGCCAGTCACCTTACCAGGCACTCGACATGTAAGGACACATAAGACTGAGTCCTTGACTTCCAAAAGTTTACAGTGACGTGGGGGAAATAGTAGTCTAGATAATCATGTTGAAATATGCAGAGCTGTAATCCAAGTACATGCACAGTAGTACAGGGTCACGGACACCTCACATGAGGGATCGAGATCCAGTAGAGTGATTAAGAGCAGAGGCTCTAGAGTCAAACTGAATTTCAATTCCAGATCTGTGATTCCCTGTGTGATCTTGCAAAGTGACTTTGCCTCTCTGTGCCTCAGCTTCCTCCCATTGTTGCTCTTGTCCAGTCACTAAGTCATGTCCAACTCCTTGTGACCCCATGGACTGCAGCATGCTAGGCTTCCCTATCCTTCACTATCTCCTGGAGTTTCCTCAAACTCATGTCCATTGAGTCAATGTAATAGTGATAATAAGACTACCCATCACAAAGGGTCATTGTGAAGAGTAAATCAGTAACTTAGAAAAGTGCCTGGAACATGGTACTCAATAAATATTTGTCATTATTAATGGCATCAAATTCTACACAAAAGAGAGCCTGAGACTTGACCTACAAAAGTAGAACAGAGAAATGCAGACTTCATGTCAGAAGCATGTTTGGGGAGTCCCAAGAAACTCTGGAGAACAGATTCACAGACCGGAAGTGTGACAACAGCACACACTGCTCTGGACTGTGATGTGTAAGAATCTTAGCTCTGCACCTCACTCACTAGCTGGGTACCTCAGCAAGGTAACCTGGCATGAACACAGAAGGTGCTCAGTACATGGGAACGAGTGTTACTAGAAGCATATGGGAGAAAATGGCTTGAGATTGGCACTAGAAGTCTGTCTCAGTTCAGATTGTGGAGGACTTATATGTGACATGTATTACTCAACAGTTGCTACAGTAATGTTGTGTAATGAAAAACCCCCCAAATGTTAGTAGCTTATGACAACAAGCATTGTTTTCATACTCACAGGTAGGTAATCTGAGGTTTGGCTTATTTGGGTTCAATTTTGCTGGACCTGCTTGGGTTAAGGTGGGCTTGGCACCAGGCTACAGACCAATTCTGCTCCATGTGTCTTACTCTGGGACCTATAGTCACCTGCATGGAGCATAACTTCTGGGCAGGTATTTCTCTTGACAACAGCTGAAGCCAGAGACGGGGGTCCAAACCATATAAGCACATTGAAAGTCTGTTCACGTCACATCAGTCAAGATTCCATTGACCCATGCAAGCCAATGGGCAAGTATATGGAGTTCACATTATAGCAAGGATTGCATATAACTGAATCTCTTTGCTGTATAGCAGAAATTAACACAGCACTGTAAATCAAACAACAATCCAATCCACGTGTTTGGGAGTTTTCATTCTTTCTACAGATTACAAGATCCATGGAAGGTATTTTGTTAAGGAAATGAAGTGATTATATCTAAATCTTGGAATGTTCATCCTGGTGGTTATATGGAAGGTGAATGGGCGGGGGGGGAGAGCCTGGAGGCACAGGGGCAAATGTTTCTACTTCATGGATTGGACCATGACCATGGCCCATGGTTAAGATACGGGATCACATGAAGAGGACAAATGTGAAAAAATTGATAAGTTAGGATTACCAATACTTGGTTGTTAACTTGGTGGCTAGATATGGCAAGAGTGGGAGGGGGCAGGAATGGTAAGAGAAAAAAGGTAGGGGTGATTCAGAAGTTCTTTGATTAGACAACTAGAAGGATGGTGATGGTAATCCTGAAATAGGAGGGGTTAGAAAGAGCACTTTTTTCCAGGAAGAGTATGAAGGAAGGTTGTGAATCCAATTTTGAACACGGTGGTGGCTTTGTAATATATCCATTTGCCTAGATGAACTTGTATGTCCCAGAATTCCTTTCTCTGAATGTTTCTGGTTACAACTGGTGTCCAGATATTCTGTTGGCCAAAATGTTCATTCAGGCTTTTCCTTAACATGGTATGGAAAAACCCCAAATGAACTTTTTGGCCAACCCAATACTTGGAAGGTCAGTGCAGAGGCCCCAGGCAATGCTGCAGTTCATGCATTGTCACTTATGTATTGGCTCAATACTTGGGATTTGGTGGCAGCTGGGCCCACAGGTGCTCCACTTTGCACCTTTACCCACCTTCTGCTTTTCTGACTCCTGGACCTGGTGTATGGTTAACTTCATAGTAAAAGATGCTAGCTTCTCCTGTAGGACACCCACATCATTAAAGTTGTAGGGACAGGCCATAAGACACTGACGCAGGCTCTAGTCCTTTCTCACAGGTTCCTATTGGTCCCTCGATCCACCCCCATTTTACAGCCATCTTCCCTTCCTAATTGCCTACCCTGCTGACTTCAAGTGTCAGAATCCAGTGTAGAGACCAAAACTCACAGAAAACACCAACATCAACAAGGGCAAGATATCAATTCCCTATAATAAATAATATATATGTGCTTTCCTAGTGGTTCTATGTCTCTGATGAAACCAGGCAGTTAGGTTGAGTCTGAGATGCAGTTAGGATACAGTTAGGTTGAGTCTGAGATGCCAGTGGTAAATGTATGCAGAAATATGGTCTATATTGAGAAAAGTAAGTAGAAATGTACACATGATAATATACTGGTTTGGAAGTGGGAGTTAATGATACAGGAATCAACGCATTGCATCAGAGACTGTTGAAAGTTAAACAGGGAGACTTCCTGAAGACAAAATGATGGCGAATTCCAACACTCAAGGGTCAGGAAGACAGAGAAGAGGAATCAAGAAAGCACAAGCAACAATCGAAGGGATACGGAGAAAATCAGAAACAAGGGCTGGTCTGGAAGCCACACGATGAAGTATTTGAGAACAGAACATCTACTGGGGCGGGGGTGGGGGGCAGCCCGGCACAAAAGTCAAAGATAATGAGAAGAACATCATGGGCTGCTGACATAGCTTTCAGGTAGAATCTGGTCTCAAAGCCCTGGTGGGAGGTCAAGGAATAGGTAAGGCATTTGTTTTTCAGGGGTGGGAGAGATGGTCATGATGTCAAGAGAAGAATTCCTTAGGATGACAGCAATATGAACCTATTTGTATTCAGAGGGGAGAAAGCAGACTGGAGATCAGGATTCCAGAGAGAGGGAGTGTAATGGATGTGGTAGGTGCTGCGACACACGATATGAAGAAGCACCTGGGCAGAGTAGTCAGCCTTGATGGAAGCCATTAGAAACGGTGTTTCCTCCAAGGCAGGCAGGAAGGAGGGAGGGATAAGGTCATCAGTGTATGGGAATTATTTGATGGGCCTTACTTTCTTAGTAAACCAGGAACCATATTGTTATACCAGTAACCATATCATTTCATCACATAAAAGTACTGTGTTCACATTTGACTGTAAGCCCATGGGACTGCCTCCCCCAGAAAGGGCACCTCTTCTAATTGGCACAAAACATGGTTCTGGCTCATCCTTTATGGAGATTGGAACATAGAATGGGTGTTCCAAAGATTCTGGGAAACTAAGAAAGCAAAACAAATATTCTCTGTGACTATTGAGTATGCTAAAAAGAAAGAAGGTTTGAAGAGAACAATGTTTGAGGTAGCCATTAGGAAGATAAATAGAAATGAAGTAAGTTTTAGGGGAGATGCAAACATTCAATCCATAACAGAAGTAGCCAGATTGCATACATAATTTGATGGATCTGATAAGAGATTTAAGAAAGAGAGTCAGCGAAGATAACTCTTAGGTTTGGGGTGTGAAAACATGAGGGAATTAGTGAAAGTATACTGAAAATGTTCAACAAATGTCACTGGGAGTGAGGGGGGGGTACTTCCCTGCAGGTCCTTAGGTTAGGAATTTGTGCTTCCACTGCAGGGGGCATGGGTTCAATCCTGAGTTGGGGAACAAGGATTCCCACATGCTCCATGGCACAGCAAAAAAAAAAAAAAAAGTCACTCTGGAGGAACAAAGTACTTACTTGCAGTATTTGACAATCCCTATGGGGTAAATGTGGCTTCACAGAACACAGTTGAGAAGAGATGTTAACTTTTGGACATGGTTTTTCGACAATTTATGCATGCGTGCTAAGTCACCTCAGTTGTGTCTGACTCTTGTGTGATCCTATGGACTGTAGCCAGCCAGGCTCCTCTGTCCATGGGATTCTCCAGGCAAGAACACTGGAGTGGGTTGCCATGTCCTCCTCCAGGGCATCTTCCTGACCCAGGGATTGAATTCATGCCTCTTACAGCTCTTGAATTGGCAAGCAGGTTCTTTACCACTGGTGCCACCTAGGAAGTCCCTTTGACAATTTAGCTTCAATCTAAAGACAAAAAGAACTGCAAACTAACCTTGAACTTCAGTGGATGAGTTAGTTTCATGCTGATTTTCTTAATGGTGTGGGTTTGAAATTCTGAAACCTTTCAATGTGTATTGTAGGGTTGACCAAATGAGTATATATACTTATGCTAATGGGAGCCAGGTGTCTCAGTATTGAAGACAGGAGATATAAATATGGGTTGAGCAAAGACTAGGAAGAGTATGCTGATGGTGAATTGGCATAAACCCCAGTTCTTTCAGTGGTCTCCACTGTAAGGCAAGCAAAATACCACAATGGCAGTGACAGCATCGAGCACCAGATCTTTATTTCTAAATATCAGTTTTCACTAAAAAGAATCAAGGATCCTTAGACAAATGACTGATTCCAGGGCTAGGATATAGGAAGTATCAGATGAGCCGGGAACATAATTTTGTGCATATGTGCCAGAAAATAAGAAAGTACACAGATGTCAGCCTGAATAGGATTCCACTGGCCAAATCTGGGACAATTTCACATCAAAATATATCATGATATGAATGGATAATAACCCAATGAATAAGACAAAAATCCATGATATCAATAGACAAATAGAAAAAGCTCTTTTTTTACATGCTAACTAATATCAATGAATAAATCTAGATGGAATGATGACTTCAAAAGTGATCATTTTGCCCAAAGAATGGGACAAACTGACATTATGTGCCTCTTGGTATAAAGTACTGAGGAGGAGGAGAGTCTTGTTCTATCTTTCAATGTTTTTGCAAGTTTAAAATTCTTTTAAAATAAAAAGTTAAAAGGTGAGAAAGACAGATCTACTCTATTAAAAGCCATTTGATAACTTACTTTTGGATTTAACAAGATAGAGGTCATGAGCAACCATACCAGGAGAGATTTCAGCAGAGTGCTGGGGAAGAGAACATAATAGAGATCTGTTGATGAGAGAGTGGGAGATTAGGGAAGAATCAAGGGACTGCCCTGGTGGTCCAGTGGCTAAGACGCCACACTACCAACTCAGGGGGCCCAGGTTTGATCCCTGGTCAAGGAACTATAATCTATAGGGTCACACAGAGTCGGGCACAACTGAAATGACTGAGCACACACACAGACACACAGGGAACTAGCTAGCACATGCTGCAACTGAAGATTCTGCATGCTGCAAGGAAGGTGAAACACCCCATGTGCTGCAACTAAGACTCGAAACAGCCCGATAAATTTAAAAAAAAAAGAAAGGATTAAAAGATAATCAAGCGAAAGAGGAATCCTTCAGGGAATTTTACTTAGCTGAATGGGAAAACATGGTTAAGAGAGGGTTGGGGGCTTTCCTGATGGCTTCATGTTTAGGAATCCACCTGCCAATGCAGGGGACGTGGGTTTGATTCCTGGTTTGGGAAGGTCCCACGTGCCACAGAGCAACTAAGCCCATGCACCACAACCACTGAGCCCACATGCTGCAACTACCGGAAGCCCACGTGCCTAGAGCCTGTGCTCCACAGCAAGAGAAGCACAGCCAAAATAAATGAATAAAATCTTCAAAATGGAGAGCTTCTCTTCCCTCCATCCCACAGACAACCCTAAATAAGTTGGCTGGCAACTGCAATAAACGTCTGGATTGTGTTGGAATCCGGGAATGTCAGTTAAAAAAAAAAAAAAAAAAAGACGGGGTTGGGTGTTTTTAATGAGACATCTTAAATATGCGGTTGGCATGTTTCTACGATGATATAATAAAAAAAGAAAAAGGGTGATACATGAAAGGAGTAAAGTGACAGGAGAAAATTACTGAGCGGGCACAAGGGGATAACTAGACCACCTGGTCCTGGTGGGGGTTCAGATATTTCGTCCACGGTACAGGAAGAACACATGAGCAGAGCCACAGAGCTGACAAGTGATGGAGAGATAGGGCCATTTTCTTCATTTGCTTTCTCATTCTTCAGTGTAATTCAAACTGGGAGCCCCAGCTGAGAGTGAGGAGGCAGCAGGGCTGTTGAACATTTGAGGAGAAAGAAGAAGGTATTTTTAATTATCTCAGAAAAAGAGGGAGTGAATAAACTACTGGAGGCATTGGAATGGCCCAGCAATGCTAAGTCCACTTCAGATTTTTTGAAATCATAAATAAAGGAGCAACTCGGCAGAACTTCCACACCTGGGAAGGATAACTGGTCTAATGCTCCAGATAGAAAAGCTGGACAAAAGATTTTTCAAGACTTCTGAAAAGAAACAAGTAGGTAACAAAAGAGTGAAGAGAGACCGGTCAGAGAGGAAATTTGGAAAGGCAACAATGGTATCGCGCTTGCTCTGGTTCTCGGGGGCCATGGGTGATCCTGACCAGGCAGCTGAGATGCCGAGTTCTGCTTTGATGGATTCTCAGGGCTTGGGAGATGAAAGTCAGTGTCTATGGCCTGTCCAGCGTGAGGCCCCTGGAAAACTACTCTAGGAGTCAGAAAAAGTCAGAAGCAAACCTCCCATGAACTTGCAGCCCAGATTCAAGTCATCCCTGAGGACCAGATTTCTGCCCTAAAACTAGATGTAGTGATCTGAATCGCTAGTGTCCCCATGCTCCTGGTAGTAGCAGAGAAAAGTCTCCATGAGGAAAACATTATGTTTTCAAATACAATCTGAAGCACACATTCAGGTCCTCCATCATGTTACCGTCACTGACATCTCCAACAATCTCTTTTCAACCTTCCTCTTTCCACAACCTGTCCCTAATGCCCATCCAGCCTTCAATGGACCCTTGCAGTTTCTGTTCTGTTTAACATGTTTCCTAGCTTTCCACTTTTCCTTATATCCTATTCTTTGTCTAGAATTCCCTTCCCAGCACGTTTTTAAATGGAGGTATCATGGACATTATAAGAGTATATTTGTTCCAGGTTGACATGATGATTTGATATCTGTAGATACTACGACATGATCACCAGAATAAGTCCAGTTAACACCCATCACTATATTTCATCACAAAAGTTTTCTTGTCATGAGAACCTTTAAGATCTACCCTCTTAGCAGCTTTCAAATATGCATTGCAGTATTAGTAACTATGCGCTTTCTGGGTGGCTCAGGCAGTGAGGAATCTGCCTGCAATACAGGAAACACAGGTTCGATCCCTGGGTCATGAAGATCTGGAGAACGGAAGGGAAACCCACTCCACTATTCTTGCCTGGAAAACCTCATGGACAGAGGAGCCTGGCGGGCTATATTCCATGGAGTCACAAAGAATCAGACACGATTGAGAGACTAACACACACATTAGTAACTATAGTTAACCACACTGTACATCTCCAGGACTTAATTATTTTGTAACAGGAACTTTGTACCTGTTTAAACACCTCCACCTACCACTTTTTTTTGAAACAGTGACTTAAACAAGATGTAAAGCTGTTTCTTTTTCATTTAAATGTAACAGTCCAAGGGCAGCAAGTCTGGGGCTTCCAAAGATACAACTTCCACCTCTCAACCAGAAGCAGCATCTCCAGCTCTCTCACCTGTCAGGCAGCTACCTTTCCCATTTCTGCCCAAGAAAGCCAAGTTCCTTCAGAGTCTGCCTACTCTGTTAACTTGGGCTGGCCCCTAAGTCAGAATTAATCTGTTCCATCCCTGTTTCTTTATTCACTTGTCATTTGATTCCAGCATCCTTTAGTTGCATGTGGGCTCACTGCTATTTTGTGAGTCCAGGGAGGGCAGACATGTCTTGTCCATCTCTGCATTCTCTGCGTCATCAGCCTTGCTCCCTGCGCTGAGTGGGTGCTCATAAATGGTCACTGACTTGAACTGTGACAGCTAGGGGAAAAAATGCCTCAACTGAGGTTAAAAGTGAAAGATCTTCTCTTCCAGTTTCTGGGTCTAATCAAATCAGGCTCCCTGGTTTTACCGAACTTTGAAAAACTTACTTTCAAGGTCAGGAATGAGGGAATATTCTGCCAGTTTTATTTTATGAGCAGACACAAAGATTAGGCTTGCTTTTTCCTTTTTAGTTACGTCTAACACTGAGCTGATTGATGGAAGGCAGAGGAAAGTAATAAACCTTTATTCACAGGACTACAAAACCCTCTCTGGCTGCTGCCTCCTTCCCTCTCTGGAGATAGATGGGGCCCCTGCTATTATGAAATACACAGCAGAAGGGTGCTTTTCCAGTAATCCCTCTGGTGCTCGTCTACATCTTGACTACTTCTTGATAAAGATATCACCCTCTGGATAGAACTTGTCTGCAAGATAAGCAGCCCACATATACTTTGAACTGTTTGGTCTCTTAAAGAGAACAGCAGCCTATAATGAAAAGCAGACTATTCCTTTCAGAGCAATGATTTTCCAGCGTTCACGACAATGCATACTAGATCAGACCGAGTAGAAATTTCAAAAATAAATTCATCATAATAGTCCATGCCACTCTACTCTCTTGTTCTTTATCTCGGCCAGTAATAATTGGGTGGGGACCAGCCGATGAAGAGTGAAGCCAGGGTAAGGCACAACCCTGGTAAGCCAGGCAACTCTCTGTCCAGCCTGATGCTTCAGTAACAGCCTCATTTTCTGCTGCAACAGCTTCATCACTCCTGCTGGCTGGGATGGGTCTTGCTGCAGTAAGCTTACCAAGCCCTCCTAGAAGTGAGTGACTTAAAGCCAAAAATGGGTATAGGGATTTACTTAGTGGTCCAGTGGCTAAGATTGCACTCCCAATGCAGGGGACCCAGGTTCAATCCCTGGTCAGGGAACTATTCATGGATCCCACAGGTGGCAACTAAGAGCTCAAATGCCACAACCAAAGATCCCAAGTGCCACAGCAAAGACCCAGCACAGCAAAATAAATCAATTTTAAAAAATAGGTATACCTTCTGACTCTTCTGAAATCTGGCAGGGTAGTTTTTTTTGCCTGGGCTACTGCTCTGACCTAGATTGAGCTTGCACCGTGTCCGACGCCAGCTGGTGGCTCAGCAGGGCATGGAAGGGCTCGGATGGCCTCATGCATGTTTCCTGAAAATGGCTCAGTGTCAGCCTGGACTGATGCGGGTGCCTCTCATCATCCAGTAGGGGCTAGCTCTGGCTCATCCTCATGATGGTCTCAGGTGTCCAAGTGCAGCGAGAAGACAAGCTCAAGTGCTTGGGCTTTGGAGCCTCTGCTTGGGTCGGGTGGCTGGGTCACAAAGACAGCCCACATATAGGTAGGTTTCATAGCTCAGTCATGTCCGACTCTTTGTAAGACCCTATGGACTGTAGCCCCCCAGGATCCTCTGTTAATGGGATTCTCCAGACAAGAATAGTGGAGTGGAAGGCTGCAATATAAAGGCCACCTCTGTGTGGAAGAATCTGCCCAGCCACACTGAAAAGGGGCACGTGTGCAGGGATGGGAAAAATCTGTGGCTGTTTTTGACTGATTTCACACACAGGCCCTAGCCTCCACCACCTTGTCGCATCTGAATTATTTCTCCTTGGTCACTCTCCCAGAAGGTAACAGCAGAAAAACAAGCTACTGAAAAAAGAAAGTGGTACTGACTGCCTTTCGCAGAGCCCTTGCACGCTGTTGCCTTACTAGGGCTGCTGCATGCTGCCTGGGAAGACAGTCAAAGCAGATCCCCAGAGAGAAGAGATGGCGCACGTCTGGGTGTGTAAAACCTCCGTCCATGTCTACTCAGCTGGGAGGAGGACTGGGGAAGCCAGGGGGCCCATTTCCTGAGGAGTGAATGGCCAAGGGGGTGAGAAAGGAGACACAGAAGACCTCAGTTGGAGGCAGCAGGCCATGGCTGCTTCTTCCCTCCCTCCATCAGCCTATGGGTGTCAGGGTCACCCCAAAGCCACACCTCCTGGAAACATGTACAGCATAGTTTAAAAAGACGATTGCACATAAAAATTTCATTTTAAAAAGAGTGGTCAGGGGCTTCCCTGGTGGCTCAGTGGTAAAGAATCCACCTGCCAATGCAGGAGACGCAGATTTGATCCCTGATCCAAGAGAATCGCACATGCCGCAAAGCAACTAAACCCACGCACCACAACTACTGAGCCCATGTGCACTAGAGCCTCTGCTCCGCAACAAGAGAAGCCACCAGTGAGAAACCCGCACGCTGCAACGAGAGAGCAGCCCCTGCTTGTCGCAACTAGAGAAAGCCTGTGCAGTAACGAAGACCCAGGACAGCAGGAAAAAATAAAAATAAATAAATGAACATTTTAATTAAACAAAAGAGTGGTTTTAACAGTTTACATTTAACATTGTATTTGGAGGTCATTTTTTAGCATATAGAAGAATTGCAAGAACACGAATAGTAGGTAGAACAGCTGGCCCTTTACCCCAAGTCACTTATTGTTAACATCTTGCCTCATTTGCTTTATCACTGTACTCTAATCCCCCCCATATATACACATACTCTCTCTCCATTACTCTCATTTTATACACACACATACACACACACACCCTGACTTTCTCTCCTACTACTCTCAAGTGATTATATATACACACATTGAATCATATGAAACTGAATTGCCTACATTGTGGTTCTGTACCCTAAGTACTTCAGTATTTATTTTCTAAGTCTATCTTCTCAAATATACTTTAAAATTCCGAGAACAAACACTGAAGAAGGGCTCCAGTGGCCAGCCGTAGGGAGTCCAGAGCAGGGCACCACAGTGCTCAGCTGGGAAAAGCCCTCTCCCATATGCTCCCTTCTCCTTTGAGGCCACAACACACCCCTCCCCTTCTAGAAGGGCAACACAGCAAGAGGAGACACAACGGAAAGAGACAGGGAGGGATGGGCCATTCAGCCTCAAGAGAAGTGAGGAAGGGGCGAAACATTCATGATGGCTTCTGGGAAATCGAACAATGCTGGACGGGGGGGAGAACACTCAGAGTTGTGCTTTATTTCAAACAGCAATGGGAACAAAGCAAAGCATCATGCTGAAAAGGAGCTCATGGGGCTATGAGAAGACTGGACAGACACCCGCAAGGACATGGACTTGCAAAGAAGCCTTGGGAAGCCTTTACGAACCAGAAGCATCTCAGTAGTAGGCACTGAAAATATCTGGGTTTTTTTTTTTCCCCTTCTAAAAATGTTCTAGTAACATTTTCCTCCTTTTGAATGAACCGGCCTTATGATGTGAGAAGCAGCGCCCTGCAGCTGGGAGGGTCTCGGCTGTGGCGTGCTGGCCTCTAGTGGTCAGGAAGGAACCTCCCGCTCCGGCTCTGCCTGGCTTCACGGTGACTTCAGTGAGGAGAGGGAATGGGGACTGGGGTTTGTGATGAGTGTCTTAGTGACTAACCATGTGGAGGGCTCCTTGGGAACATTGGAGACTATTGGCCTCTCTACCCAATCCATCATTTACCTGGATAAGAAACTTTCCTTGGCCCAGAACACATTATGGAGGCAGCCTTTAGGGCCAGATGCAAACTCCTTGTTTCTAAGATGTAGACAATATTCTAAAGATGTGTGCATTAGTCGCTCAGTTGTGTCCAACTCTTTGCAACCCCATGAACTGTACTCTGCCAGGCTCCTCTGTTCATGGGATTCTCCAGGCAAGAATCCTGGATTGGGTAGCCATTCCCTTCTCCAGGGGATCTTCCCAACTCAGGGATCAAACCTGGGTCTCCTGCACTGCACGTGGATTCTTTGCCATCTGAGCTATCAGGGAAGATAATGCTTTCCAGTTTCTCTGATGAAAGGTACATAAGATGGCAGGCAAGATGTGCTTGGAGCAGACCCCCAAGAACATGTCAGAAGGAAAACCAAGTGAAAATAATGTAAACCAAGCAAGTCTGAAAACTCGAAAGAAGTACATGTGCATACAATATGATTTTTGGAAAAAATAATCAGTGATGATGTGGCCTCTGTAATAGTTTCTGGGACAAGATGTGCAACTTCTCCAAGCTTCAGCTGACCTGTCCAGGGTAACAGTACATCCTGCATGTATGTGTGACCGAAATCACATGAGTCAAAAGGTGAAGGGCTTACTTTACCTTTCACTGTGCCAGACTGGCACTTGTTCAAGATTTAGCAATTCAGCTATTTTTATTTTACTGTTTTATGTTGATTATTCTTTAGGAGATACAGTCCCATCTTCAGCTTTATGACACACCAGGAGAATCCTTCCCTAAATTGAAACTCTACTTCCCAGCCGGCGCTTCCTTTGTGGCTCAGCTGGTAAAGAATCCCCCTACAATGCTGGGTTTGATCCCTGGGTTGGGAAGGTCCCCTGGAGAAGGGAAAGGCTACCCACTCCAGTATTCTGGCCTGGAGAATTCCACGGACTATCGTCCATGGGGTTGCAAAGAGTCGGACACGACTGAGTGACTTCACTTTCACTTTCATGCATTGGAGAAGGAAATGGCAACCCACTCCAGTATTCTTGCCTGGAGAGTCCCAGGGACAGAGAAGCCTGGTGGGCTGCCGTCTATGGGGCCGCAGAGTCAGACAGGACTGAAGCAACTTAGTAGTAGCAGCAGTCCCAGGTGGTGCAGTAGTAAATAATCCGCCTGCCAATGCAAGAGGCAAGGGTTCGATTCATGGGTCGGAAAGATCCCCTGGAGAAGGGAATGATAACCCACTCCAATATTCTTGCCTGGAGAATTCCATGGACAGAGGAGCCTGGTAGGCTACAGTCCATGGGGTTGCAAAAGAGTCAGATATGACTGAGGTAATGAACAACAGGAAGTTTCTGGTGTACAGCAAAGTGACTCAGTAATACAAACATATATATATATTACTTTTAAGATTGGGGAGCAGGAAGGAAGGGGCAGGGATGTTCTAGTTTTTTGGGGTTTTTTGGGGCCATGCTCTGCGGCAAGCCTGATCCCAGTTCCGCGTTCGCCACCAGGGATGGAACCCGCGCCCAGGCAGTGGAAGCGGAGCGTGTGAACCACTGGTCCACCAGGGAAGTCCCAGGGATATTCTAGATCAACGTTTAGGACTCAGCTCTAAAGACTGTGAGACTTGAAACTCCCAGGTCTATTCTAAAATCTCAAATGCAGCACTAGAACTACAAACGGTTTACTCAACACAGAAGCCTCCTGAGGCGCACGGAGAAGAGCTGTGGAGGAGGTAAACACAAAGGGAGGTGGAATTTACCTGGAGATGAATTTGCTCTCGGGTTGAGTGGCCTGACTGGCGTGGGGGACAACGAGGAGCTGAGTGACTGACGGGTGATGTCCCAACGCAGCTCAAAAACTGGAAAGAGCGCGAAAGGTGAGCCAAACGAGCCAGCATCCCGGTGGCGCCTTTGACCCAGGAAGCGGGCTTCCCTGTTTGCACGTGTGCGTGCCCACGTGCGTGCGCGCATTACGCCAAGGATTGGCTACACCTGGAACCGTGGCGTGGCTCCCTTGCGATTGGCTCAGCTTCGCGGACTTCAGAAAGCAAGGGAGCAGTCATTTCAGCCACAAGGGGGTGCTGCCCAGAAGAAAAAAAACCCCCAAACACTCAAGGCTCAATTATGGAACCAACACCCCTCACCTTTTTGTGCACGTGAAGCTTTGGATGCCTACCTGCTATAGTACTTGTGTCCTAGAACTTTGGATTTGTGTCTGTAGAATGGTAAACGTGTATCTAGATGCTGGTTATGACAGCTCTTGCCTCCTGTTTTAACCAGAATTGGGGGATGTTGGGGCCCCTCCTCCATTTCTATGGTCAATAGGCTAGATTCTATGGTACCAGAGCCACAGGTTGAAGAGAAAGCTTTAAACGCAATCTGTTGGGGTTTTTTTGTTTGTTTGTTTGTTTTGTGGCCGAGCCTCACCGGTATGTAGGATCTCAGTTCTGGGATCAGGAATTGAACCCATGCACCCTGCAGTACAAGCTCAGAGTCCTAACCACTGAACCGCCTAGGAAGTCCCCAATCTCCTGTTTTCCAGATGAATTAAACTGAGTCCCGAAACTGTTACAAAGCTAATTTGAGTGTGCCTTAAACTTCCCAGGTGGCGCTATTTGTAAAGAATCCACCTGCCAATGCAGGAGACACAGGAGACTTGGGTTCCATCCCTGGGTCAGGAAGATCCCCTAGAATAGGAAATAGCAATCCACTCCAGTATTCTTGCCTGGAGAATCCCATGGAGAGAGGCGTCTAGAGGCCTGCAGTCCATAGGGTCGCTGAGTCAGACACAACTTACGTGACTTTGTATCCATGTGTGCTGTGCAATGTTGTGCTTATAGTTCTGCCTCTCCAGGCAGGAAAGAATCCCTGTTGAGCATTGTCTAAAGGGCCCTTTGTAGGGACTTCCCTGGCAGTCCAGTGGCTAAGACTCCATGCTTCCAGTGCAGGAGGGGTAGGATTGATCCCTGGTCAGGGAACAAAGATCCCATAAGGGAAGGTTAAAAAAAAAAAAAAAGAGAGAGAGAGAGAGAGAGAACACCCCTTTGTAGGGTTGCACCAACCCCCGGTTGTAGGAAGCTTTGGTGCCACTTAGGATTGTTATACTCCTCGTCGTTGCAGGTGACCCCTTGGGAGGCAGCAATGATGGGAATCAGCCAATTAGCTGAAAGGAGGTGGACTGACAATGCAGTCATTTGGAAAACCATTTAATTTCACTTGCTGCCAACTTCCGATAAGAAGCATATACCCAATCACCTAAGACAGGAGTGCTGCTTAATATTTTTTCCAAGTGTTTAAATATTACCACTTAGTGGTGATTACCTCTTTGCATATTTGTAAGAAAACAAATAAAATGAAATGGATTACTGGGTTATTAAGCCACATTTTGTTATGAGGGATGTAAATAAATTTCATATTTTAGTCTGCCAATTATGTTACTTCTCTCCAGCTTCTGAATATAATTAAAACCATAATGTGTCTGTGATCAAAGTTTATATTAATATTTAGATTATTAAAGTACAGAGAGAAAATTATTTTCCACAAAAGACGTTTTTACTTAGTAAATTAAATAATTCCCATTTTACACTAGGAGAGAAAAAAAGTAGAAAATAACTTGGAGATTTCTAACATGAGCAACTTGGAGGATGAATTCACATAATTAGAAATACATTAATAGTTGTGGGGGATTATTTGCAAAAAGAACTGCAGTAATTTCCTCTCTCTCTTCATGTCCTTGAGCATTTCCCTTCCACTCCTAGCTTGCCCATGTGACTCGCTTTGGTTAATGGAACCATAGCAAGTGTAACATAAGCAAAGACTTGCAAAGTGTGCATTGGTCTTGGAAGCTCTAGAATCACGAGATGTGAATGAGCCCAGGCTAACCTGCTGGATGATGCAGGACACATGGCCAAGTCATCTTCTTCCTTACCTGCCATAGAGCCAACAATCAGACATGTGAATGAGGCCATCAGGACAAGCCAAGCTCTGCCAAGCTTATCCAGACCAGATGAACAGCCTGCCAAATAGTAAGCAAGTATAAATATTTATCCTTTTTAAAATTATCTTTTAAGTAACTATGTTTGGGGTGATTTGATTTGTAGCAGAAGTGAAATGTGGTCAAAGGTATCACCTTTAAATACGGTGTTTTTAGAGAAAAAAAATTAATAGCTCTGTTCCATTCGCATTACGATTTACTGAAAGAGTGGCATACATGCATTGTCTTTACTTCCTTTCTCCTAAATATCTTTAAACTCCAATTGGCTTTCTACCTGCTCCAATCTCCCGAACCTGCTTCTAGAACGCCAAACTCTCCTAGCCTCCCACTCTTGTCCCTTTCAGTCTCCTTTCTGACTCTGCTGCTCCTTCCCAGTTTCTAAAAGATTGAGCTTCTGGGTCGTCTTCTCTATTTTACATGATTTCTCTGCATAATTCATCCTGTTCCATGGCTTTCAATGCCACCTGTACATTCATGGCTCCCATATTGACATCTCCAACCCTGCCCTCCTTTCTGAATGCCAGATTCCAATAGCCAGCTACCTCCCGGACATCTTCATATGGATATCAAACTCAGTGTGTTAGAAAATAGGACTCCTGACACCCCACACTAGACTTCTAACATTCTTTTCCCATGTCTTTCCTAATATTAATATATCAGTTACGGGCATCTCCACTCATCCAGTTGGCCAGACAATAGGATAAAATTTGTCCTCAACTTCCCCCTTTCTCTCTCCCTTTAAGTACAATCTATTAGCAAATTGTGTTAGCTCAATGCCCCCAATACATGTGCATCCTCTTCTCTCCACCTATTAGTTTGAAACACTGTCAATTGTTTTCTAAGCTAGTACAGCTTACTTTAAAATGGGTCCTGTTTCTACCCTTGCTCTGCCATAGTCTATTCTCTAGACAGCAGCCAAAATGATCATTTTAAAACATTCGGCGCAAATGAAATCATGCCATTACCTTGCTTAAATCCTCCAGTGACTTTAGATTGCACCGCAAATAAAGGACCAACTCTTTACTGTCTAATCAAGCCTCTGCCCTCCTCTCTGTGGCAGACTCTTCGACTGGAATGTGGAATTTCGTGAACATGGTTTTGATTATTTGTTTGTTGGCAATAGTCAATTCAGTTAAGTATTAAATACATGATTGGACAGTCATAAAATGAATAAATTGATATGTTGGCACTTGTGTTTTAAACATTATAATTTCCTTATTTTAATATATCAAAAATATATCAAATGCATATGCCTTAACAATTAGTAAACATAAGGACTGCCATCCTTGAAACTTTGTGGTGATCATCATATGTAAGCTGACCAGTAGATACCTACATGGAATTGAGTTCCCTAATCTTAATAGGAGTCATGAAACCCTGGAGTGATAAATATTAGTGAAATGTTCCTTGTTTCATTTTTCTTTTTTTTTGACCATGTGGCATACAGGATCTTGGTTCCCTGACCAGGGCTCATACCAAGGCTCCAATTTGATTTATTGCAAAATGGAAAGTTACAGAAGAGCTAAGAATGTGTTGTGAATATATATATATAAAGCAAACACACACACAGAAGTTAAGCCTAAAGTTACTGTACATAGTCTTTATGTGATTATGAGAAATTCACCTCTATATGAAAGCCACTCTAGAACATCCCCACACTTCACACACTCACAGAATATTGCTTGTTACTGCACCTCTGGCTTGTTGCCGCTCTTGTGTTGTCAGGTAAGTCCAGGAGATCACCGCACCCAGCAGCTCCAGGAGCAGTGGGGGATGAATTTATGGTTCCTACTCTAGTGGCTTTGCTACTGTGGGGAAGAATGCGATTCATGTCCTTCCTGCACTTCATGTGAAGGCAGAGTCTTTGCGAGTGTGCCAGCACTTGCCTTTGTCCTCATTCTGCTGGTAGAGCATTACAGTATCGGGAAGGCCCACCACAGCTCCACAAAACACATCCATTAATCTTGGTGCTTCCCCCCAAACACACATTGTGCTTGCTGATGCACAAGCTGTGCCAGCTTGATCGATTTTGATTTTTAACAGAAATAATTCCCTCCCTTCCAGCCTCTGCCAAGTGTGGAAAGGAGAGCCAAGTGCCCTCCTCAAGAGTCAGCCCCTCACAGTTGTCTCAGACAGGTTCAAATGCTGGAGTCCTCAGGTACCTAGTTGAATGCCATCAAAACAGCCAGCCTGGATGTTTCAAACAGAAGCAGGTTTGGGATACATGATTTATTTAAAAAGGATGAAAATTAGCCCTGGTATGTGTGGATTTCAAGGGAAGTCTTGCCATGTAGTAGTCACTTAGGTTGGCGTCATCACCCCAGCCTCAAAAACTTGGGGATTCATTTTAGAATTGCCACATCCATTCAACACCATTCTTAACCAGCTTGACCATCGCTGGTTATTTTCCAAATCTCTAGAATAGGCTGTGGGCTCTCCTGGTAGCTCAGAATACCCACTCTAGGATTCTTGGGCTTCCCTGGTGGCTCGGACAGTAAAGAGTTTGCCTGCAATGCAGGAGACCTGGGTTCAATCCCTGGGTTGGGAAGATCCCCAACTCAGGGGAGGGCATGGCAACCCACTCCAGCATTCCTGCCTGGAGAATCCCCATGGACAGAGGAGCCTGGTGGGCTACAGTCTATGGGGTCGCAAAGAGTCAGTCATGACTACTTGACTAAGCACAGCACAGAATAGGCTGTACCTATTGGACTTAGGTCATTTCTTTGGACTTCCCAGCATCTGAACACTGTTGGTCAAGTCCTCCCCGTGAATCTGGGTGGGAGGCAAAGATAGGCTCTTGCTAGAGGACTTGACCTTGCTAATCCTTTCTAAGCCTCTTCTGCAGCTGGGACAGAGGCAGATCAGGGCAAGGGTGAGGGGGGTACCCTCTAGTGGTGGTCAGGACTATGTTGGAGAGAGGCGTACTCCCCAGACCAGTTCTACTGAGACATCATTTTGGGCATGACTTCTGTTGCTCAGACATCTCCTTAGGTCTGATACCATTTATAATAATAGAAGTGGTAAGCAACGTGTCTATGGCACACTGGTTAATTCATACACTTGTTATTACTAAAACACAAAACAAAACAAGCACTATAACCACCGCTGCATAAAAATTACCTCCCAAGCTACAAATGCTTACCACCTTTGATCCAGAAAGCTCACTTCTAGGAATGTGTTCCGCGGATATATTTTCGCGCAAGTGAAAAGATCAAACGAGAGATGTGTGGTATTGTCTGTTAGAGTGAAAGCAGAAAACCACCACCCACATGTCCCACCAAAGGGGACCACTTAAATAATATCCCACAAACACCCACTGGATTATGAGACATCTATAAAAAAGGTATGAAAAAAAGTGAAAGTGAACTTGTGTCTAACTCTTTGTGACACTATGGACTGTAGCCCGTGAGGCTCTTCCATCCATGGGATTCTCCAGGCAAGAATACTGCAGTGGGTTGCCATTTCCTTCTCCAGGGGATCTTCCCAACCCAGGGATCGAACTCGGGTCTCTCACATTGTGGGCAGACTCTATCGTCTGAGACACCAGGGAATCCCTGGTTTCCTGGATTTTTTTCCTGAAAAAAGTATGAGGAAAGCATTTTATACGTTGAAACAAAAAGATCCATTTCAATATAATTAAGAATGGATTACTCGAGCCCATTCTTAAATTTAAAAAATCAAGGTGTATTAGTGAATGCATAGAATGCTAGGTTCTAAAAAGTAGGAACCTATGTTTGTAATTGCTCATATAATACTGACACTTTGGGATACACAAGAAATTATTGACATTTATTCAGAAGGCAGTGAGGATGAAGTGGGAATAAGGTAGTGAGGGTCTTTTCACTGGCTGTGTACATTTTTCATTTTTTGACAATATGAAAGTATTATCTATGTAAAAGTGACTAAATTAAAATAAAAACAATGCAGTCGACATTTTTTGTAACATAACTGCGTGCTTTATTGAGAATACACAGTAAAGCAGTAATATAATACAATAGTAAGGCATATATTTGGTGAAGTCTGATATGTTGTGAAAATGCAGTAAAACTGAAGTTTTAAAAAAATAATTAGTAAATGTTACAGTGTTGGTGTTAAAACACAATATATTACGATACGCAAGTAAGAACCCAGTACCTGAAAACAATGACATAACAT
This sequence comes from Capra hircus, assembly GCF_001704415.2. Taxonomy (NCBI): domain Eukaryota; kingdom Metazoa; phylum Chordata; class Mammalia; order Artiodactyla; family Bovidae; genus Capra; species Capra hircus. Next base: position 38,789,710 of record NW_017189516.1, on the reverse strand, counting down.
GCCATGTGATGTTTATGTTTCAGTTACATTATGACTTACAGTTTACTACTTGGTGGTTATAAGGAACATGAAATAATGTCCAAATTAATGTGTAAAATGTAGCAATAAAGCTCTCAGTTTTTATTCAAATATTTTGAGACTCACTCCAGAACTAATGTCTAAAAGATAAAATAAAACAAAAAAGATTAAAACAAAATCAAGCACTCTATTTACCTCTGATTTTAGAATGAAACTTAAACTTCTTAGTAGGAAATAAAGTAACCCCTTGTTTTAAATCATGGTTAAAAAAAAAAAAAAAAAAGCCCAAAACCTCAGGTAAAGAAAAAGTCCAGTGTCACATTAAGGAAAAAAAATGCCAAGACTAAAATCAAATCTTCATGTCATTTGTTACCTTAGAGCTTTGGGTTTTCTTTTGGAAATTATAAAGGAAAAAGAAAATGGAGGAAAATGTTCACACAATGGACAGGTGGTGAAGCTGTGAAATCAGGTTGCACAATTATTAGGAACACCCCAAAACCAAAGTGAGGTAGAAATAGCATGAGAAGCCATGTTTGATGTTAATTATCATTAGTAAAATAAGGAACAAAACCCACTCTCCAAAAGTTAATTACACTTGATGTAAGAGGTAACAGATTTGCAAAATGATAGATCACAGGGTGATTTCTATTGAATGGATGATAAAAAAGAGTGAAAGACTAATAAGACAGAATGAAAGAGTAAAGCTTTTTTTCCTACCAGTTAGTCCTCTTGCCTGTACTCCTCTTTTCGAACAATTTCTGTTCACTTATATATATTTAACCTGCCTAATCCACCAAAAAGGGGTTTGGAGTACCTCTTGGAACATTTGAATCCATTTGCGTTCCCACTCAACAAACCTGCCTGGACTTACTTACAGAGAAAAATGCCGAACTGGAACACAGGGGTCTTGGGCGTCTGGGTGGATATTTAACAGTGTCATAATGTGATGGGGCAACTGTCTTTCACATTTTCACAAGGGTTATTTTAAATTAAGTCTTGTGGCATTTACAAACTCATTGCAATGGGGAAAAAAATCTTACAAAACTGGAAAACTGAGACACCCACTGCTGTTTGACTGTGAGAAAATAACTGCGTTGTAATTATAAAGCTCTCTCTGTAAGGTTATAAACAGTCGTCCAATCCTTTACATAAAGAGTGGTCTGCTCTCTCTGAGGGAATCTACAGCCCTCCTGGGAGTTAAAAATGCCTTCAGATGCTCTTTCATCAAAGCATCACTAACTCTAAACCATGGCATTGTCAGCAGCAGGAAGCTGAATGTATCAACTAGTGGATTACTCTGACATAATAAGTCCTGTGTATTCATTCATATGTCCCTTAAAAAAATTCAATACTCTAGTTGTCACTGGAAAGTTCAAAATGAGAAACATCTGGAACCCTAGACCATGTTTTAGTGTGGTAGTTTCCTTCTGGCTTCAGGCTCCAGGGAGGATTCATTCTAGACCAAGCAGGTGAGCCTGGGTGATGAGAAGCAATTTCTTCCCATTAGGAAGTGGCAAGAATATTTGAACAAGAAATTTTAAATGTCTCTTGAAATTTATATTTACCTGTATACCTACAGTGCTTACATACTGATAGACATATAGATGTGTAAAACGAAAACCCATGGCCAGTCCCACTCAGTCAACAATTCCAAACAGAGCTATGCGAAGTAGTCATTTGGTGGTCTTAGAGGAAGTCCTATCTTTAATATGCAAGAAAAGAAAAAAAAATCCATGAATTTCATATGGATATCACGCTAAAAGGATGCAAAACAATGCGCTGCCTCAGTTTGTGTTTGTGTGTTTGTGTGTGCGTGTGTGTGTGTGTGTGTAGGTATGTGTTTGTTTTTAGGGGTTTTTATAAACAACTTTTTTTTTATAAAGCACACATTAGTTTACAATCTTTCTTTATAACTGTTATAAATTTTTAAACAACCCAAAATGCGTTCCATATAAAGAAATGGCAAGTTATTTAGCTATCAAGATTTTACATGTAGTTTTCTTATAACTTTTTGTACAATTGCATAGACGTGTAAAACCTGCCATTGTTAACAAAACAATAACAGACTTAGAAACTACTGAAATCTACAGTATAGTACCACTACCCTTCACAAAAATATAGATTTTTTTTTTCTTGTAAACTCTTACTGTCTAATCCTCTTGGTTGTATGAATATTATAAAAACCATGCGGGAATCAGGAGTTGTAAAACATTTATTCTGCCCCTTCTTCATCTGTCATAACTGAAACTAAGGACTCCATCGCTCTGCCCAAATCATCTGCCAAGTGGAAAAGGCTTCCTACATTGTGTCCTGGAAAACAAAGAGAGAGAGAGACTTGATGCAAGGTGCAGAGACCATCACCCCAACTCTTCGCTGCTGTGGAAATCATCCCCCGTTTCTAGGTGAAGACAACACAGACGCTGCATCGAGGGGGATACACAACAGGGCTTGGTTTTTCACCAGTGTTCCAGGAAGAAGCAAAGCCTTGTTAATGAAGCCATTCCACATTGTTAGTATCAGCCTCCTATCAGGGATCAGGCTCTTAGCATCATAGAAATGGCAGAAGTCCAAGACTGTACTCCTCTTCCCCATGTAGATTTATATCAGGATTCCATGGATAAGCGCAAGATTCCTGTTGTAAGAGGAATAATTCATGGTGGCATGCATCTTTTCCACCTTATTGTGGGAGAATATTTACTATGTACTTGTATTTAAAAGAAAATTTGTTTTTACTATCAAACAACCAGCACCATAACTATCACCACCACCACCACTCTACTACCATCACCACGATGTGAAGTCTTCATCTCAAGGCTGTTACAAGCTGTTGGCTCACGTCTAAGGCTATGGTGGAGGTGACTGTTTTCTCTCTGTTCTTACTTGAATTGAAAGATAAACTCTTGACCTTTTTATGTACTACTAACATTTGAATTAGGAAGCTTCAGGAAAAAAAAAATCACTTTTGACTCCAAATTATTTGAGAGCCTAATTAGAATATGACCCACATGTGAGGCATGCCTTTGTATATCCTGTAAATCCATTTTTGATCTCCTCCTAAATGAGGGTTACAGAATAGCCTTTTAATAATAATATGACATGACCTAGTATTAATCCCCCAGCATGGAGCATAAAGGCAGCCCAATGTCTCTTGGTACTTTGTGGTGAAATTCAGATCTAGAGTAAGATAATTTGAGACATACTTTATGACTTGCCTTTTCATGTATGTCCCATATTTTTATACGGCTAATTTTAATTCTTGGACATTATTAAATCATTCTACTATTCAAGTACTGCCTTTGAAAGGAAAAATGCTTTACTAGGCTATTATTACCTTGCCATGTATCAACTTTACAGATTCCCATAATAATTGTTAAAATCCCTATAAAGATTAAAGATAGACTAGGGCAGGCATTCTAGTCTAATACTTATTTCAAGAGACATATCGTTTTTAAATATATGAGAGGATCTGAAGAGGATTCATAGGCTGGCACTTAAACAGCCACGGCACTGGATCAAGTTAAGACTTATTAAAAGTTTAAGGCTGTGCAGCCATTTATATTATGGTGACCAAGTTTGTAAATCTCTTTGAGCTTTATTAGGGTAGAAAGTTTCAGTGAGGACTAATTGTGCTGTAAAAAAGTTTACTCTGGATTGTGGGTTTTCTAAACCATAAAAACCACACAAAGACATAGCAAGTCCTTTGCTGCTCCTCAAAGCACAGATTATCAACCTGATGCCAGCAGGTTAGAGAACTTCCCTTGTGTCTCTCTGGGAAAGCTGTACAATTATTCATGTGTGATTGAAAATAGATGGACTAACTGCAAATTTTAAATTGCTTACAATCTTAACAACAGTCACTGAAACCACTAAAAGCAAAAACCTAAGATTCTTACAACCTGACACCTAAATATAATTGCAACCATTTCTCATGACCCACAGCTGCCTATAGTATAGTCCACCTGGCGGCTAGAAACATGCATTATGAAACCGGCCAGAAATCACTCTTTCCCCCATCAGCTGATTAACAGTGATTACAAAGGGCCTGTTTTAGACTCTGTACCAGGAGATGTAGACTGCGGTTCAAAAGATAATCAAGACAAAGAAATGCATTTATAGATTAGATAGGCAGGTGGTACTTTTCCTACTCAAAACGGTGTTCAGTTACTACATGGAAGAAAAAGTCTTGAGTCTCCTAAGAGGCCTAAGTTCTAGGGGTATCTGCTGTTTACAAAGTTACCAGGTCAAGCAGAGGGTCATGGTTCTTAATATACCACACACATGCCCACAAAATGTTAGGTAGCCATTAACCTATCCAGATGGTTAAATGTTCACAAATGACCCCATGGCTGTCCAAAAAATGAACATATCTATATGATGCCCTTCATGACTGTGTTTACCTATACCCATTTCACCAGAAAAACAGTTCTACAGTTTTCCATGGAGGTTTTCCTTCGAGCCAGAAAAAACCATTCTCTTGCTCGAAATACTGCCCTGAAGAATCATACACCTGAACCTGCTGGAGGCATAAAACCACACACAAGTAGGGACACAGAAAATAAAAGTTTGTATCCTGCGTCTATTATCCATGTGTGCAAGGCAGCAGACTGGTGAGGGCCTTCATTTCACCTGACAGATTGTTCTAAAGCCAAAATGAAAATCTCGTAACTAGGAGCACTAGAGGCCCTGAAAAACAGGCAGGATTCAGACATCTGCAATGAGCTTCAGGCACAAGTAGACCGAAAAATCTGTCTATAGAAAGTATTCATTTCATCCATTCTTAAGCAAGGACTGTTGATGAGAAAGGCACCGTGCATTTAACATTAGGCTAGCTGTATGTTTTTCCGAGTCGGCGCGAACTGGGACACATTGAGTTGCACGCGCCACCTCTGCCTCAGGGAGCTGTCTGCTGCAGTGATTGGAACTGAGAATTTCTGGCAGAGCCCCAAGACCTCAAGAGCAATCTGGCACTCTGTTTTTTCAAAAACACCATTCCCAAAGAAATGGTGAGCATTCAACTGGCCAAAGGAACAGCCAGAATACCATGGTGAAATGTGCTTATCTTCTCTCCTTCTAGAATGTAATCTTGGAAGAAAATATCTGGTCTGCTGTACATTTGGGGGTTATTTTCATAACAATAAAAAACATCACGATTATTTTGATTCCCTGACTTCCTGGAAACTTGTCTGACTGTAATACACCTCAGGTAGCAGAGTTTCCACATGCTTGTGGGACTTCAATTACACGTGCTGGTTTTTTCTGAAAGTCATTCATAAGAGACATATGTTCAGGGTGGTTAAGAAAATGCAGTGCAACTTTTTGCCACAAGTTAAAATAAATTTTAAGGGGAACTTACCATCAGAGTGAACCCAAGAAGTCTCACATTAGAAGGCAAACCGTCAGGAGCATTCAATACTTCACAGATTCAGGTTTCCTGTTTCTCCTCCCAGCCCACCACTCCCCTCCCTCGGACCCCACAAGCCTTGGAAGGTGGAGACACACTGGAGGATCATTCAGTCGATTAGACCTGCATGGCACGGCACTGGCAGAATTTCCAGTATGACTCCTTACATTTAAATGAATCAGTGGCTACTCTTGTCCATGCTCTTGCTAAGGATTCAGAACCCTCTCCTAAGGACTCCCCACCCATCCAGCCTGTCTCCCACCAGAGTAGATGCTATTGCCACCCACGGGAGAGCATTCCTTCTCGCTTCCTTCATACTCAGCTCTTGGTGAGCATCATCTTGTTTCATTTGGGCTGTCACTCAACATGGCATTTCGTGAGGTGATTGAGTGTTTAGATAACAGTCCAGGTAGTATGCAGAAGGAAGTGGCTTTTACTATTAAACTTCAAACCACATTCAGTGATAACACTGTACCCTACCTATAAAAGGCATTAAAAAGTCCCTCTAGACTCCAAAATTCACTTTTTATTCCTGACTGGGTGTGTGTCAATTTGGCTCCAGATGCCAACTTAAAAACACACAAACAAACTCCTCTAATGGGCAAGTCGAGATGTCATATGCTTTTCACACATCGTTTTCTAAGTGGCAGTAAAGCACATAGTTAAGAGCGTGGCTCTGGACCCAGACTGCCTGGATTCAAATCCTGGCTCTGTCACCTTGGACACCCTGCTTACCCGCTTATTGACTCAGTTTCCTTATCTTTAAAACGGGGTTGACACGAGTACCTACCTCAGAGGCTTGTTGTGAAGATTACATAATGAAAAAGATGGCAAGTGCTTAGAAAGGTCCTTGGCAAACAGTAAGTGCTCAAAAGAAAATGTTAGCTAAAGTGGGAAAGAGAGAGTGTAGAAACCAGGAAAAAGAAAATGAAAACAAAATGAAGTCATCCTAGAAGAATAAAAACCAAGGGCACTGGCAGAAAACACTAGGGTCTTGGAAGTGGAAGGAAGCTTTATGACTCATCGACTATGTGCAAGGCTAAATGTATTGTGAAGATTTTGTTTGTGTTGCAAATGGCAACAGATGATGAACTTCAGGATTCCAACTTAGGGACTCTGAAGGGTTGCTCTTTAACAGAGTCCTGTTCCCCCAACCCCTGGTCCTGTTGTCATGGTGATGACAATGGCCATGAACATTTGAGGCATGTTCCTCATGAGCTGCAAGTGGAGAGGTGACTACCATCCTTACATGATGACACGTGTAATACACACATGCGCGTGCACGCACACAATTCTTACACAGACGCCAAACATAGAAAGCGGGATGAGACAGACAGAAGCCATGGCTGTGAGCCTGAATCTCACTAACCTCTCTCATTGGCTTCCCAGGGGTATTTCTTCCTTTAATAATAGAGAGAGGAAGAGGCAGAGATATCAGAGAGGAAAAAAAAACATGCATAAATATACAGTTTCATACCAATTTGCTTCTTTTACCAAACAAATGTTGAGATGACAATTCATTTATCCCCTTCTGGAAAAAAAAAAAAAACAGAAACAAAAAACCCAAAAGACACATCCAGTCAAATAACCTTTACATACACTTAAAATTGGTGTAAACAGATAACATGATCCAGGAGACATCACTCAGAGGATCATAGAGCTCATGTGTTTAAGTGGATGAAAGCTGGCTCGGCAGGGAAACCTGACAAGCTGAGCATTGTTTTCAAAGGCAACTGTAGAATCTCAAGTTTACTGGCCAAAAATCTGAATCTCTTCACTGTTCACTTGACAAGCAACACACCAAACCATACACGGTAGTTGGTTGGGGTGCCAAAAATCTGCACTGTGAAAGCAAGGTGGAGCACTGCTTCTTAGAGCCTAGACCCCATCCTCTTGGGAGAACTTGTTCTGTCTGATATGTCTGTGATGGGACTGGGGGCATTGGAGAAAACGGAAACAAAGCAGGAAGGAGTTAAGTCCCTATGGGCAAGCCACAGAGCACGATTCAGCAATGAGCCTTCACCTTCCACCTTGTGATTCAGCAGATCCCAGGAGCCTGGAGGGTCAGCCACAGACCCCCCCTCCCCACGCCGGCCTTGTTGGTTTTCTAGAATCCTATGTCTGTACATGCAGTTATGTGTTTTCAAAAAGCAGGCTGTGCTGAGAAAGTTTAGCTATGCTAGTACTTATAACTGGACAGAAAACAAGGGACTGCTGATCATACCTGGCACATCTTGGGCATGTAATCTCCTTTTTATCTCCAGGGTACCCCAAAGTGAAGTACTGGTTGTTAAACTTTGGCTTTAATAGTGGGATATTTCCTAAAACAATCTTCTCTGGAATCCAGTATGTAGAGCAAGATATAAGCAGAGCAGAACCCTTCCCCCAACAAACCATGGTCAGTGGCTCCAAAAGGACCTATGAACCCAGGATTCCTTGTCGAGAGCAAAGAGGTCTGGAGCTACTCATCCAGAAGAAAGCTTTCAAAACTCAAGCCTAGGGTTGAACTTCTAGCATACAGGTAAAGGTTTTCTAAGTATGACCTTCTCCTGCTTCCGCCTTCCTTCCAAATTTTCCTGATTCAGCCCTTTCTTGGGGATACAAAACAGGCAGGCATGATGATGTAATAAACATGGTCAAGGTATTCATGATGCTCTTCAAACCAGAAAAGAGAGAGGGACAAAAAAGTACTGGCTCAGCAGTTTTGGGCATTTCCAGTGGTAGGACCATAGCAGACAATGGGAAAAAGGAAAAGGGGAGAACAGCGTCATCTTTGAGGGCCCAAACCCAGCGTGAATGAGTCATCTATTCTCCTTGACACCACTGGCAAGATGAAAAAGAAATCTTTTACTTCATGGTTATACTGTCTGGTGGTAGAATTAACTCTCTTCCCCTATAAGATTATATGGGCTCCTTGAAGGCGGGTCCACATGTTGCTCACCTAGCTCTCTATCCCTGATACCTCTACTGTACCTTGACACTGTGGGTATTTGGTAACTGCCAGGTGAACTAAGGTGGGAAGGCCGCCACACTACGTCATGGCCAAGAGTCCTTTGATGGTTTTGGACACTTGGCCTTGCTTGCTATCCTTTAGCTTGGATGCCAAGGGCTGCTAACTGGTTCTGGCTTGTAACTTGGGTCTATTTTTCTATTGTTTAAATTTAAGTATAGTTGATTTACAATGTTGTGTTAGTTTCATGTATATAGTAAAGTGATTCATATATATATGTATGTATGTATGTATGTTGTGGTGGTTGTTTAGTCACTAAGTTGAGTCTGACTCTTTGCGACCCCACGCACTGTAACCTGCCAGGCTCCTCTATCCATGGAATTTCCCAGGCAAGAATACTGGAGTGGGTTGCCATTTCCTTCTCCAGGGGATCTTCCCGACCCAGAGATGGAAAACACGTCTCCTTTGTCTCCTGCACTGCAGGTGGATTCTTTACTATTGAGCCACTTAGGAAGCTATATATATAGTTATTTATTCTTTTTTGGGGGGTAAGTTTTTTTTAAGAATTTTTTGATGTGGACCATTTCTAAAGTTTTTTATGGAATTTTTTACAATATTGCTTCTTTTTTATGTTTTGGATTTTTTATTTTTTTTGCAGCCTGTCATGTGAGATCTTAGTTTCCCAGTCAGGGATCGAACCCACACCCCCTGCACTGGAAGATGAAGTCTTAACTGCTGGACCACCAGGGAAGTCCCCATATATTGTTTTTCTGATTCTTTTCTCACAGAAGTTATTACAAAATATTGAGTCTGGTTCCCTGTGCTATACAGTAGGTCCTTGACTTGGGGGTATTTTTAAAGACTTCAGAACCTTAGAAAGGTCAGGGTTGTTAGAAAGCAATGTGATTTACTTCTGGAATGTAATTATAGTTACTAGAATGATAAAGGTTACAGATCTTTATTAATTCCTCACCAAGCCATATTCAGAGCTCAGGATCAACTGGTCACTCCTGAAGGTGCAGCAGATGCTTTGGATTATTTCAGGACCTCTTCAGAAGCCATGCTTTCTGTGAAATGGACCTCCCCAAGGTACATGATCCGTAAGTTCTTTCAAAAACCCTCCCTCGTCACTTTGGGTTCTGGTGTGCTTATTAGCATAGTACAAACAGAGGTCCATTGTGTGTTTAAAAAGACTTAAAACACATGTTTTCTGCTTGTATCAGGAGTAGTTTCTATGCTGGCAAAACAGGCTCACTGGTTGCGTCATTAAACAAAAATCTACCAATAAATCAAGTACCAGATAAAAGTTGCATTGCTAAAACACATTCTTTGGAAATGAGTCTCCTTAGACCTTGGGTTAGGGGGTCCATCTGGCAATGTGGTATGCTGTCTGTCAGGAAATGAATCAAAAGAAAGAGGAAGTGTGTCGAGGAGTTGTGAGTCTAAATAAAGGGCTTGGTCAGGTCTGGAGAAGTCATGTTTCCTCAGGCAGTGGGAACCCGAGATGATTGGCTGTAATTCACTGTTCAGAGTCACAGTCCCAGGATGTTCCTGTTTCTGGGTATCTTTATTAGCTTCTGTATCTCAGTTCACTGACTGTTTTTAAAAGTACAGGAAGAATGAGTCCCTTTTAAGGATCTCTGTTTCATTACAAGTGAAAGAAGACTGAAATGGCTATAGTTGATAGAAAATGCAGGGTCTTTGGTGAACACGTATATAAATGTGTAAATCAATTCAGAGGCACAGTTTTGCTGAGCTGAAAGTTGATCAGCACTGAAATCTGTGACTTTACATACATCATGAGCTACAGTGGACAACAATGTAATCATGTAAAGCCAGAGTTGGCAAAGTTGCTCTGTAAAGGGCCAGATAGTAAGTATTTCAGGCTTTGCCAGTCACATGGTTTCTGGAGCAGCTCTTCAGCTCTGGCACAACTATCTGCCCTTGGAGTGAGAAAGCCTCCGTAGACAATATGTAAATGAGTGGGGGTGGCTGTGTTATGATGACAGCTTAGTTATAAAGGTAGGTAGTGACCCAGATTTGGCCCACAGACTGAAGTTCACCGACCTTTGATGTAAAGGAGCTTGGATTCTTTCTGGAAGCTGAGAGGAAAGAGAAGGGAGCTGCAAGGGGGCCTGGGACTAGGATGCTCCCATCCGTCTGCAGACTTTCTGTTGTTCTTCCATGAAAGAACCACAGACAAGGCTTGAACTGTAGGTTTTGCAGAGCTGTTGGGTTGCTAATTTAGAGGCATTTAACAGACTGTATGTGGGCTTATCTCGGAGGGGGAGTATGAGAGAGAGGATGGCATGGGCTGTTGGGGATAAAAATAATGTAGCACAGGTCAGCAGGTAAAAGATGATACAGGCAGCAGACAGACCTGACTAACAGTGCTGACCACTTCCTGAGTTGTCTCACTGCACTAAGAGCTTATCTGGGATCCTATCATTAATCTATATGGACAGTGACACCTCATTTTTACAGGGGCCAATACAAACCCAGACTAGGGAAGCATTTTCTTTCACGAATGCGCATGCATCAAAAAAGCTCTTTGTTTGACTGCTAAATGATCAGAGATGTGTGGCCAAATCGCTTCAAGAGTTGATGTTAAAATGATGTTTATTGTTCGTTCTAACCAGGTAGCATTCCTATAGAATGATGGTGGAGATTTAGAAATTGTCATTTGGTAGATAATGATTCGTATTACAGTAGAGTTCAACTCTTCCATTTATAGACACAGGGAGAGATTATATAGATAGATTAAATAGATTAACTACAAATTGGCTAACATTCTGGGTTTAAAATACACCAAGGCCCTCAAGCTCCTCTGGTGGTTGTGAGTAACTAACCAGAGCTAGAGATTCATCAGGAAAGATAGGATTGTAAAGCTAAACACGCACACATGCTCAGTGTGAACTCCCTGCAGTTTAGAGCCATTCTGAGACAGGGTAGTGCTGACTATCACCTGATCACTAAGCGGAGGAGCAGGCAGCTCCCTTTATTAATTCGTAGAACAGCTTAGCAAAGCCATCAAGATAAAAGCTGAAGCTCAACTGAACAAGGTTCTTCCCTCCTTTGGGTATCCAGGTACTTCTAGTGGAATGGTGAAGATTAGCTGATACCTAAAGAGTTACTGCTAAGTCAAACTGTGGGAAAGTGTAACAAAAAATTGTGAATTTAAAGTACACACTCCCTTTTTTATATGCTTTATATTTATAAAAAACATAATACTAAAAAGTCTTTTCCTCTGTGGGCAATTACCTAGCAGGGTTAAGGAAACCATGAAGTGGTATTTAATAGCACTTTTCCACTAAATGTCAGACCTTTGGGTCTGACATCTGTTTTAAGTTATGCAAACAGCTGTCCAAGACAGCTGTAGCAAGCATGAACTTCACTTTTTGTAATACACCAATGGGAACATGGATGGCAGACTCAAGATGAAAAATCCAGTGTTCTCTAAGACACTAGCCAGGACTTGGCAGAAACTTCCATGGTGAAACTTTTAAAACATCATTAAAATATATATATATATATATATACACACACACACACATATATATATGGGTCAGGAAAGCTGAGATCAGTTAGAGCAGTATTTTTTTTTCTGGTGAAAATGCAACATATAATTTTGTATGTCTGTTCTAATTTTTTCAATGCATGGATCTTGCTTGTTTTTTTATTAATAAAAGACTGCAGTTGACCTTTAAACAACATGGGTCTGAACTGCGTGGGTCCACTTACACAGATTGTTTTCAATAACTAATAGTACCTGTATTTTCATTTTACAGATCTTTAACATAAGTGTGGGGAATAGTGTACTCGATTATGGATCACAGTATGTGGAACTAAAAGAATTAAAGTTTGAGTCCTGATTCTATGCAAACTATTTCAGCTTCCGGCCCTTGGTTGAGTCATTAACCAGTTCCTTTGTTATTAGTGAAGCAGAGATAGCAGTATGAAGGTTTTCAACTGCTAGGAAACAGTGTTTTTAAACCACTGGATCAGAAATCAGTATAGTTGGTTGCAACCAGCATTTTATTTTTAAATACATAAAACAGAAACAGTGTGAATTGTATGTAGTAAATAAAGTATTGTCATGAAAACTTGTTTCTGATCTTTGTGTGTATATGTGAGTATATAAAGTGTGGTATATATGCAGTGGGTACATACACATATGTGTGTACATACACACACAAATAACTTGTATCTTTACCCCAGTCTGAGATGTAATATGTTTCTCTTATTATGGATAATGATCAGAAAAGATCAAAAGCCACAGTTTTGAACATCAAAGATGCTAAAATGATCTTTCAAGGCCCTTCCAATTTGACAGAGTCTCTAATCCTGAGATATTAAGAATCTCAAGATTTTTGGCTTAATATCAACATATCTACCAATTGTTAATATATTCCCCCTAAATCCTACTATATATATATATATACATTATCCATTCTTTGAAAATAAAAAAATGCCTTTAGTTATAAATCAAGTATCCAAAAATCCACTCTTATAATTTTTATTTTTTTTGGGTGAAGTAGAAAAGAATTGCTTTATTGCAGAGAGCCAAGCCAGGAGTCCAGGATAACTAGTGCTTAAAAGACCTGAAGTTCTCTAAGGCTTTCAGCGAAAGGTTTATAAAGACAGGGTGAGGGAGGGGGTTTGTGTGTGTGATAAGCTCGTAGATGTTCTTCTGATTGGTTGGTGGTGAGGTATTTGGGAGTCAGCATCATCAACCTTCTGGTTCCCACCTGTCTGGGATCTAGATGCTTGAAAAACCACTTTTTAGAGTGCATCAATCATCAGCCTTTTTACAATGAGAAGACATTTTATCCATTTAAATTTATGGACAGATAGGTGTGATACTGTGACATATAACAGGAAATATATATTTAGTCTTCATCCCTCTTCAAGGCACAGTACTCTTAAAACCCTTGGAATTTCCTGCGGTGAGCAGCAGCAAAGTGTCTTTTGTTATGTGCTACTGAGGTGACTTTTGGATGGATGCTGGTTGCCAGGGGAGCCAATCAAGTGATGAGAGGGGTTGGAACTTTGAGTCCTACCCCCTGACCTCTGGGAAGAGGAGAGGACATGCGTGCTCAATCGCTTTAGCTGTGTCTGACTGTTTGCAACCCCATGGACTTTAGCCCGCCAGGCTCCTTTGTCCATGGAATTCTCCAGGCAAGCATACTGGAATGGGCTGCCACGCCTTCCTCCAGGGGATCTTCCCAGCCCAGGAATCAAACCTGTGGCTTAAGCACTGCAAGCAGATTCTTTACAACTGAGCCACTAGGGAGCCCAGAGGGGAGGGGCTGGAGGTTAACTTTAATCACCAGTGGCCAATTTAATAATGATTTAATCAGTCACACCTATGTAATGAAGCCTCCACATAAACCAGAAAGAACAGGGTTTGGAGAGCTTCCGGGCTGGTGAACATGTGGAGACAAAATAGGGAGAGTGGTGAGCTCAGGGAGGGCATGGAAGCTCCACCCGCTTTCCCCATGCCTTGCTCTATGCATCTCTTCCATCTGGCTGTTTCTGATTATATCTTTCTATCACATACCCATGATCTAGTAAAGAAAATGTTTCTCTGAGTTCTGTGTGCTGCTCTGGCAAATTAATTGACCCAAAGAGCGGGTTGTTGGAATCTCTAGTGTCTAGCCAGTGGGTCAGAAACCCAGCGGACAACCCAGACTTAAAATTGGCATTCTGAAGTGAGGAGAGGAGGGGCTGTCTTGTGGGACTGAGACCTTAACCTGTGGACTTTGATCCTGTCTCTGGGTAGGTAGAAGTCAGAACTGAGCTGAACTAGAGCATGTATCTCCTGCATATATCAGCAGCATATACCTGCTGATATATGAGAACTGTTTGGCAGTGTGGGAAAAAGAACCTACACATTGCAATGGGGTACAAAATCATAAAGGGCCTATGATAAGGTATAATTTGGTAGGAATTAACAACAAAAAAATGTCAGGGTCACCGCATCACAGAAAGACCAGTCAGCTCTTCCGGCACCTTATCTACTCTCTTATTCTGCGTTTGTTTGTTGATTTGATTGTGTTTGCTTCAGGACAATGAATGAATTCTCTCAGGCCACCAGGGTACTGTTGAGTAAGTAGGAACTTGGTTAATGGAATTGGTTTCAGACAAAGCCTGCTTATGCCCTATTTGAGAAGTCCAATTAGCACTCAGGGGATGAAATGCTTCCATAAGCACTAATTTAGTAAACACTAACCAGGCGGCCTGAAGAGAGTTTCCCAGGTTTCCATGTAAGTAAATTACCATCATACAAGCGAATGTAAGATCAGAGGCTGACTGCCAAATACCCTATCAGAGGAGGTGTATTTCTGGTCTTTCACATTCCTGTGCTGTTTAGCCTCAAGGACTTTAAGAGGGGGATGCCTAGCTCTCATCTTAAGATAATCAGGACGCCAGGGACCTAGTATGGGTATGAAAAGGCCGCCACTGGGGAAGCAGAGCCCTACACCTTGCTCCAGTCTCTCCTTGGATCTACTCCAGTGGTTTGGATGTGAAAGAAATGCCTGAGGTGACCACTAACTTCCCACAGAATCAGTAAACAAGCTTTCAGGCCAAGGACTTGAGACGCCGGTCTGTGACCTTCAAGAGAAAGCTGGGGGTCAGTGAAATGTGTGTGAAAGCTGGGCTCCACAGCACCGGGCCCATGAGGAGCTGTGTGACCTTGAGGAAGACCCTTCCTCTGCTTGAGGCTGACACCCTCCTGTTTACCTTGAAGGGTGTTTCTAGGGTTCTCTCATGGCACAGATGTCTCCATCATAGGAGTAATCCAGTTAATTGTGTGGTGATTTGAACATCTGGGAGGGCTGTGTCCCCAACTGACCATAAGCGCCTTGATGGCAAGAACTTGGCATTTCTCCTTTGCATCCCTAACACCTCAGCTGGTGCATAGTAGGTGCTAGCAATAGGAGGCAGGATAAAGGTGAATGTATTTTATTTCAGTCAGACCAGCATGCGGTCTTCCTGTTATGAATCAGGGCATCTAGGGAGACAGTGAAGGCAGGATGGAGAAGATGCTGGCCAGGTGGGAGATAAGAAGGTGGATGGAAGACACAAGAATTTTATCTCTTAAAATCAACAAATCAGAGGCACTCAGCAGTGAAAAGATGGCTGGTGCAGACATTTAAAATTAGCTTCCCCTTACGGTTCCTTAGCAACGCTCTATCAGAATGTTATTGCTTTTAATGTGCATTGCACAACGCTCCCTCGCACATCAAATAGCTGGGAAATGGCCATTGTTAACTGACACTGAACAAAAAGATAGGAAAAACATAGGACTGCAAATACCCTCCTCATTGCCCTTATGGAGAGGAACAAATAGCCCCATTGTCTGTTGCCCTTCCCTCCTTGGCTGCCCATTAGGGGTGCCAATCACTGGCCACTGAGCCTTGTGCTTTCTCCCCTTGGCTTCTCTAGAATTTCCTTCTATTTGCTCACAGGTGACTGCTGCCATTATTTTTTTTTAATTGAAGTATAACTGACATATGACATTATATTAGTATCAGGTGTACAACCTAGTGATTTGACATTTGTATGCATTGTGAAATGATCACCCTAATAGGTCTATGTACCATCTGTCACCATACCAAGTTACATGTTTTTCTCTTGCGATGAGAATGCCTAAGATTTTCACTCTTAGCAATTTTCACATTTGCAATACAATATTATTGACTCTTGTCCACATGCTCTCTGCCATTCTTTTTATTCACTGAAGGGGGAGTCGGTCAGTGACTTTGTTTTATGTTAGGGCAATGAACCAAGAAAAATAGTTCAAGAAACGAATGCCTTTCTTTGTGAAAACTGTATTCTATCTAAAGAAGTAGAAAAAAAAAAAACTAGTACATATATATTTAACTGTACTTACATTTAAATGAAGGGGTAAGATACAGTTTTAAAATATACATAAAGGGCATCAGATTGCAAGCTCAAGTGCCCATCACTATTGTACACTAGGCCTATTCTGTACTTTACTGTTATCATGTGGTAGCTGTATGTCTCTGGTAAAGGCACCATCAAGGCATTAACTTCCTCATCTGTAAATCTCACTTAATAATTGCTCCGTAGTGAAAGCTATCTCATAATCAACTCTTCAGACCAATGTGCCAAGCAAGGAAGACACCTTATAAATGTTAAGTTAGTATTCTTATTTCTGGAAACAGGTTATTTGAATTCAAAACCCTCCAAGTCAGAAATTCACATTTGAAAATAAATTCTTCTCACAATGATCCCAAATTGGCATTCTGTCAGCACTTGTTTATGTTAACATGGAAACTACACATACCAGTTGTGTATGGCAGTGAGTAGTCAACTTCCGGTAAGTCTGAGTGACTTCCGAGTCCTGGCACTTACCTCTGGAACTAGGGAAGGAGTTGTTGAGTTGCTCCATCACTTCCTCTAACCCTGTGCTTGAGTCCTGGGGAGGACTGAGAAGGTCTTCCTCGCCTAAATGAAAGCAAACACAAATAATGGCAAATTACACTTTAGGAAAAAAAAAAAAAACAGTGAGACTAAAGAAAAGGTTCATGATAGCATTTTAAAATCCATCATAAATTCTCTGCCACTTGTTCATAAAAAACAAATAAAAATAACCCCTCAAGCTTACTAATTAGGGAGCATTTCCTTCAAGGGAAGAAGAATTCATGCAGGGATTTATGTACAACATTATCTTTGGAAAAGAAAACTGTGTACCTGCTTAGAAGTTAAGGTAAAGTTGCCATAAGTTGCTTATGCCCCATTAACAAATATAAAATGCTGTTCTTTGTAATAAAAAAGGATTAGTGCATACTTGCAGTGTGTTTCTTCAACACAAAAGAAGAATGTGACATTTTGAATTCACTGTATGAATGCAAGGAGTAGAGACATTGATGTATTTTTTCCACTCTTTCCTCTGACATTTAACAAAAGAAGACAAACAAAACTCAAGTACCTTTGAAGTCCAGTTTAATAAGGAGAAATAAGAGTTTCATGTGACCTATAAAGGTAATGAAATATTGGTATTTTAAGGACTGTACATATGGAGATACTAGGAAGTTATGTTCCTTTCCCCTTTGTTACATGGGGTTACTTCATAATTATGTTTTTGGAGGCTTACAAAGGGAAACTTATTTTTAATTTTTGAGGATTTGTTTCTGTGAAGAGATAAAGATGATTTGGAAGGAAAGGAGGTTAGGCATGGATGGTCTTCTGGGGATGGGAGTCTCCTTGTAGAGTTTGTTGATCCGTGTCTCTATTTTTTATTCATGTGTCAAGGAAATACACCTCAAATAGCATTTGCAGTAAGAAGAAATTTCTTAAGAGCAAACAAAATTATTTTGAACTTTGAAGGTCTCTGAAAGTCATTTTTCATAACATTCAATCTTCCAACTGTGAAAATAACGTGTTTTTGAGTTCTGTTTGTTCAGTACATTGTCACTTTCATTTAAAACAAGACCTTGTTTCAGCAAATCAACAATAATGGACACACTTAAGGATAACCTCAGGTTCACATCTGACTTTAAAAGGGAGCCAGTGATGTAATGACTTAAATATGCTTATCATTTCCTTTGGTCTATGCCACCTGGAATTTCATCTCTGATTATAACCCTACATTTATTACCAAGTTTTCGCCTTTTCTTCCTTAAAGCAGAAGCTGAAAGAATCACTGGCAATGCTCACCATTGAGATAAAATCATATGCAAGGTGAATGTGAGGCTGTATACCATTATTAGAAAGGAGGGCTAAGGACCTGGGAGAGACAGAAACCTCTCTGATTTGGTGAGTCTCCTGGTAACATAACATAGAAAATCTCTTTGAAGTACTAAGGACAGGAAATGATTGCTAAAGAATTCAGGTCATAAGGTGGAAAAGGAAGTTAGAATATTTATTCATCCACACGCACAAACTGCTTGCTCATATCCATGCCTTTAAAAATCAAAGAATGAAATTCAGCATCTGTAGTTTCTTCTTGCCTGTGCTTTTTGACTACCATCATCTGAAAAAGATGGAATGAATGAAATATCGCCAGAAGGAACAGGATGCTGACAGCTGCAGGGTTGATTACATCTCTTGGTTCCATTACCAATTGCAAAATTGTGCTGATTTGGGGAATATAAGGCATTTTTCATGGCATCAAGTCAACTTTAGTGATTGTACACATTACAGAATAAGTTGGAACCAACAGAGACACTCATGAGCAGCTATGTTAATATTTCTGACAGTTTAATTACCTCACGCTGGAGCTCTAGGAACTCCACTGGACTGTGATTAAGGTTTATGTGCAGTTCAATGAAGTGACTGACATTCTTCTTCCTGAATTACTTCAAGGATCAAAAAACAGTATAAACCTAATGATGTCAACCAGTCATAACTATCATCTACGAGTCTCAAAGGTATGTGTCTGAGTAGGATTGTAAACTTGGCTTCTTGGTTTCAGTGGAAATTTTCATGGCAGTGATCAATGTGTCTATTCAAACAGTTTTTGAAGGCCTATTACATCCTAGGTGTAAACATAAACAAGTAAAATATAATCTGTTCTTAAGATTTTCACAGAAGCAGAAACTCCTTTGGGTTTAACTAATCTCCTTTAAGAATCAAAATCAGAATTATATATATGCATGAGCAGAGGTGAATCAACCACCGAAAAATACTTACAGCCTAATATTTTCTGTCAGATTATACTGGAAAAGTGAAAACAGCTAAATGACACCTGAAATTAAACTAATGCCACTGGACTATTCAACACTGAGCCAGATTTTAAATGTTAAAAAAATTTCAAAACAGATTTATTTATAAATTCAAATGTTTCTCAAAAGCCAACTATGTAGCAGGCAACTGCTCTGAGCAGCAGTCACCGACCTTTCTGGCACCAGCAACTGATTTCGTGGAGGACAGTTTTTCCACAGACCAGGGTGGGCACGATGGTGTCTACATGATTCAAGCACATTACATTTATTGTGCACTTTATTTCTAGTTTTATTACATCAGCTCCACCTCATATCATCAGGCATGAGATCCTGGAGGTTGGGGACCCTGGGTTCTGAGTACTGGGATTATAGCAATACACAACTAAAAAGCTTGGTCTCCATGGAGACATTGTTATGGAGGAATACAGGCCTCAGAAAAGAGGGAAGGGCAGTGAGGAAGACTCTGCAGAAAGGGGAGTCTAAGAAGTCCTCATTAATAAGGGGCAGGTGAGCAAAAGTGTTAGGGACTTAAAGGTCTGTAGTTATTAGAAAGAAGACTTAGAGCCATGTAGCTAATGGAAGGAAGAGTGCATCAGACAGAGAATAGCAAGTGCAGAGACTCTGAGAGGAGAGTGTGATTGGCTTGTTCCAAGAAGACCAGGAAGTTGACTAGGGCATACAAAGTAAAGTGACCAAGTATTAGAGGGCACGTGCTTCCCTGGCCCAGGAATTTGGACATGCCTTGCTTTGCCCAATGGAATTTTAGCAGATGTGACATAAGCAGAAGCTTGTAATGTCCTTGGGTGATTGGGCTTGCTTTCTTGTGCTTATGTGCCATAAGAAGTACAGAATCCAGTGGTTTGCTGACCCAAGGAGGATGAAAGACATGTCAAACAGACTTGACCGCAACCCACAACTAGGAGTTGTGCTAGTTGAGCTCCAGCACAACTCCAGTCAACTAAAAGATGCATGAATGACAAATACGTACCTTGAGAATTTTGCGATTATTTTGTTACATAGCAATAGCTGACTGGTATACTCTGTTTTAATGGGCTGAACCAGCAAGATACCAATGTTTGCAGATTATCTTAATCATATGCTGATATGTAGCTATAATATTATGTGAAGGTGTTAGGCACTCAGTTATGTCTGGCTCTTTGTGACTCCATGGAGTGCAGCCCACCAGGCTCCTCTATCCCTGGAATTCTCCAGGCAAGAATATTGGAGTGGGTAGCCATTCCCTTCTCCAGGGGATCTTCCCAACCTAGGGATCAAACCTGGGTCTCCTGCATTGCAGACAGATTCTTTATGGTCTGAGCCACCAGTATTACAGGCAACTCCAAAATGTTCCTGACTCCAACAACAATACTAGTGACCATAAACCTCCTCCCACCAAAACAACCCTCTGCCAATGGTTAAGGGATTTCTAACTTAGTTAATTGCAATTCTTTAGCATTAATACTTCAATTTTCCAATCCAAGGTAATTCCCACAGATGTCCATAAAAATCCTTTTGGCATTATTAGTCCTACTTTTCATGGTTTATCTGAAGTTGGTTCAAAGAAATGACAGAAACATTTTAAAAAGATAAATGTTTCAAAATAAGGAAAGACATAGTCAAAGTTAAAACAGCACTCTGATATAGTATAATACGCTAGACACTGCTGAAGTGAAGAGAAAAGGAGATGGCTCAATTAAGTCTGAGATAAAAGAAATGAAATCGTATGCTTCAAGTCTTCTGAAATTCACCATGGTTTTAGGCTTTTTTGAAAGGAAGAGATCCCATCTATCTGATTTGCCTGTCAATTCAAATGATAATTTTACTTGCTTAAAAAGTGACGTTAGCCAGAAGTGGTGCAGCTGAGACACAAGAATCCTTATACCCATTATTCTCTTTACACCCAAGTGAACTATTGCTGTTTTCTCTTCATATAAAAGGAAGCTATGTAAAGTGAAAGTGAAAGTCACTCAGTTGTGTCTGACTCTTTGTGATCCCATGGGGTATACAGTCCATGGAATTCTCTAGGCCAGAATACTGGAGTGGGTAGCCATTCCCTTCTCCAGGGGATCTTTCCAACCCAGGAATCAAATTCAGGTCTCCTGCATTGCAGGCGGATTCTTTACCAGCTGAGCCACCAGGGAAGCCCAAGAATACTGGAGTGGGTAGCCTATTCCTTCTCCAAGGTATTTTCCCGACCCAGGAACCGAACTGGGGTTTCCAGCAATGCAGGCAGATTCTTTACCAACTGAACTACCAGGGAAGCCCATTAGAACATTATTTTCTCTTAAAAAAAGGTGACTGTGTATAAGCAAATATACCCACCATTATTTTTCTTTGGATTACTTATCTAAATCACATACTCTGTTTTAACTAATTTCCAACTGGATATGTTGTCCCTGCCTTTTTCTAGTTTTTCTTAAGAAAAAAAAAAAAAGATTTCTCCTGTACCTGATATTTACCATCAATGACTTTTTGAAATCATGATCTGGGATAGACGATAGATGGCTTTTTGTTGTTGTTCTTTGCTCACTAAGTCTTATCTGACTCTTTGTGACCCTGTGGATTGTGGCCCACCAGACTCCTCTGTCCATTAAATTTCCCAGGCAAGAATACTGGACTGGGTTACCATTTCCTTCTCCAGGGGATCTTCTGGATCCAGGGATCAAACCTGCGTCTCTTGTGTTGGCAGGCAGGTTCTTTGCCACTGAGCCACCAGGAAAGCTCGGGATGGTATCAATTCTACATAAAAATACTGTGTTTAAGTTCTCTAATATATTAATGGTATATAGTGATGATGCTGATTACTACCTGGTTTGTGTTGAATGGTGATGAAAGATACTGAAATTAGTAGCTATTATTCATGTCTTATTTCTATTAAGATCTAATTGATATATAATATTTTATTAATTTGAGATGGACAACATGATTCTTTGAAATATGTATAGACTATGAATTGATTACCACAGTAAGTTAACATTCATCATCATAGTTATAAATCTTAAAAGTTTTCATCACAAGAATAAAAGATTTAATCTCTTAGCAACTTTAAAAACATTGAAATATAGTCGATTTACAATGTTGTGTTAGTTTCAGCTGTACAGCAAGGGGACTCATATATATATATATATATATATATATATATATATATATATATATATATATTTCTTTTTCATATTCTTTTCCATTATAGGTAATTACAAGGTATTGAATATACTTCCCTACGCTTAAAGTAAGACCCTGCTGTTTATATATTTTATATATAGTAGTGTGTATCTGTTAATCCCATACTACTAATTTATTCCCTTTCCCCTTTGGTAATCGTTTGTTTTCTTTGTCTGTGATTCTATTTGTTCTGCAAATAAAGTTAATTTGTATCATTCTTTAGATTCCACATATAAGTGACATCATATAGTATCTGTCTTTCTCTGATTTATTTTACTTCATATGATCATCTCTAGGTCTATCCATGCTGCTGCACAACTTTCAAATATACAAATATACAATACAGTATCATTAACTGTAATCCCCATGCTGTATCTTATAGCTCATGCAGGACTAATTCATAACTGGAAGTTTGTACTTTTTGACCACTTTTTCCCAACCCCCTGCATATGGCAACCACCTATCTGTTCTCTGCACCATTTCACATTTGCACTAAGACTGTGCACAAGGGCTCCCTTTACATCTTCACCAGCAGTTAACATTTTCTCTCTTTGATAACGGCCATTCGAACAGATGTAAGGTGATATCTCATGATTCTGATTTGCATTTCCCTGATGATTAGTGACGTTCACCACCTTTTCATGTACCTGCTGGCCATTGGTATATCTTCTTTGGTAAAATGTCTGATCTTCTGCCCATTTTTCACACTGTTGGTTCTATTGAGTTCTTTACAAAATCTGAATATTTTCCTTATAAGATATAGGATTTGCAAATATTTTCTCCCATTCTGTAGGTTGCATTTTCCTTTTCCTGATGGTTTTGTTCACTGTACAGGAGCTTTTTATTTGATGTAGTCATTTTATTTTTGTTTTTCTTGCCTTTATGTTTGGTGTCAACTCAAAAAGTCATCGCCAAGATATATCACAGGCCTTACCGCCCATGTTTTCTTCTAGGATTTTCATGGTTTCAGGTCTTACAGTAAGTTTTTAATCCATTTTGAATTGATTTTCATGTATGGTGTAAGACAGTGGTCCAGTTTCAGTCTTTTGAATGTGGCTGTGCAGTTTTTCCATACCATTTTCTGAAGAGACTCTTCTTTTCCTATCATATGTTTTTAGCTCCTTTGTTGTAAATTAATTCCCCATATGTGTGAGGGTTATTTATGGGCCCTCTGATCTGTTAATCTGTATATCTGTCATTATGCCAATACCACATCATTTTTACTTCTGTGCCTTTGTAATACAGTTTGAAATCAGGCAACATGAGGCCACCTGCTTTGCTCTTTTTTTTTTCCCTCAAGACTGCTTTAGCTATTTAGGTTCTTTTTTGTGGTTCCATACACATTTTTGGATTTTTCATTCTCTTTCCGTGGAAAATGCCATGAAACTTTGATAGAAATTGCCTTGAATCTGTAGATTGCAATGGGTAGTATAGACATTTTAACAACAGCTATTCTTTCAATCCATGAGCATGAAGTATCTTTCTATTTATTTATGTTTTCTTCAATTTCTTTCATCTTTGTCTTA
The DNA here is from genome assembly GCF_001704415.2 of Capra hircus. NCBI lineage: Eukaryota > Metazoa > Chordata > Mammalia > Artiodactyla > Bovidae > Capra > Capra hircus. Next base: position 38,765,959 of record NW_017189516.1, on the reverse strand, counting down.
CAGCTTTTAGTGAACAGGTTTTTCACTGCCTTAAATTTATTCCAAGGTATTTTATTCTTTTAGATGCAATTATAAATGGGATTTTATTTCTCTTTCTCATAGTTTGTTATTAATGTGTAAAAATGCAACATATTTTTGTATATTGAGTTTTTATCCTGCAACTTTACTAAATTCATTGAGTTCTAACAGTTACTTGGTAGGGCCTTTCAGGTTTTCTTATATATATTATGATGTCATTTGCAAACACAGATAAATTTACTACTTTCTTTCTGATTTATGTACCTTTGATTCTTTTTCTTGCCTAATTATGCTGGCTAGGACTTTCAGCATTATGTTGAACAAAAGCAGCAAGAGTAGGCATCCTTGTCTTCTGATGTTAGTGGAAAACCTTTCAGCTTTCACCACTGAATAGCCTATCTTTCAGCATCCTATCTTTTTGCCTTTTCACACTGTTCATGGGGTTCTCAAGGCAAGAATACTGAAGTGGTTTGCCATTCCCTTCTCCAGTGGACCATGTTTTGTCAGAACTCTCCACCATGACCTGTCCATCCTGGTTGGCCCTACACGGCATGGCTCATAGTTTCACTGAGTTAGACAAGGCTGCAGTCCATTTTCTGGGCCCTGATGTTAGCTGTGGGCTTGTCATACATGGCCTTTATTATGTTGACATGCATGCCCTCTATAACCATTTTGTTGAGAATTTTTATCATGAATGGATGCTGAATTTTGTCAAATGCTTTTTCCTCACCTGTTGGGATAATCATGTGATTTTTATCTTTCATTAATGTGGTATATCATATTTATTGATTTGTATATATTGAACTGGGCTTCCCAGGTGGCTCAGTGGTAAAAAATCTGCTTACTGATACAGGAGATGTGGGTTTGATCCCTGGGTCAGGAAGATCCCCTAGAGAAGGAACTGGCAACCCACTCCAGTATTGTTGCCTGGGAAATTCCATGGACAGAGGAGCCTGGTGGGCTATAGACCATGGGACTGCAGAGAGTCAGATATGACTAAGCGACTAAACGCATGCACACACACTGAACCATCCTTGCAACACAGGGATAAATACCCCTTGTTTATGGTGTATGATCCTTTTACTGTATTGTTAAATTTGGTTTGCTAATATTTTCTGGAGAAATTTTGCATCTGTATTCATCAGATACTGGTCTATAGTTTTGTTGTGGTGTCCTTATCTGTCTTTAGTATCAAAGTAATGCTGGCCTTGTAAAATAATTTAGGGGTGTAGTCTCAAATTTTTTTAAGTGTTTGAGAAGGATTGGTATTAATTCTTTGTGTTTGGTAGAAATCACCAGAGAAACCATCTGATTGTGGGCTTTTTTGGGGGGGAACTTTTGTTTATAGATTCAATCTCCTTTCTCATTGTTGGTCTGTTCAGATTTTGTTTCTTCATGATTCAGTCTTGGTAGGTTGCATGTTTCTAGGTATTCATCCTTTTCTTCTAGATTATCCAATTTGTTTCCATATAATTATTCTTAATAGTTCTGTGATCTTTTGTATTTCTGGTTTAAGTTGTAATATCTCTTCTTACATTTCTGATTTTATATGAGTTCTTTTTTTTTTCTTAGTTTGTCTAAAGGTTTGTCATTTTCATTTAGCTTTTCAAAAAAGAACTAAAAACAAGCTTTTAGTTTCAATGATATTTTCCATTATCTTTTTCATCTCTCTTTATTTCTGTCCTAATCTTTTTTTCCTTCTGTTAACTTTGGATGTTGTTTGTTCTTCTTTTTCTAGTTCCCTGAGGTGTAAAGTCAGGTTGTTTGCTTGAGATTTTTCTTGTTTCTTCTTGCAGGCATTTATTATTACGAACTTCCCTCTCATAACTGCTTTGCTGCATCCCATAACTTTTATATATTGCATTTGCGTTTGTCTCAAGGTATTTTTTATTTCTCTTCTGATTTCTTCATCAATCTATTTGTAGTTTCAGTGGTGTGTTATTAAATATTCACACATCTGTGAATTTCCAGTTTTCTTCTTGAAATTGGTTTTTGGTTTTTATTATATTATTGTCAAAAAGATGCTGGATATGGTTTCAGTCTTCTTAAATTTACTGAGACTTGTTTTGTGGTATAAGATATGATGTATCCTAGAGAATGTTGCCGCCTAGAAAATATTCCATGTGCACTTGAGAAGAATGTACTCTGCTGCATTTGGAAGGAATGTTCTCTAACTGCTCATCTGATCTAATGTATAGTCCCACGCTTCCTTATTGATTTTCTGCCTGGGTAACCTATCCACTGATATTAAGTGAGGTATGGTTAAATCCCCTACTATTACTGTCCTGGTATCTATTTTTCCCTTCAGGTCTGTTAATATTTGCCTTATATTCACCATGTTGGGTGAAATAAATATTTACAAATGTTATAGGTCTGATTGGACTGACCTCTTTATCATTATGTAATGCCCTTCTTTGTCTCTTCTTTTAGTTGTTTCAAAGTCTATTTGATATAAGTAAAGCTATCCCAGGTTTCCTTTGGTTTTTATTTCTGTGAAATATCTTTTTCCATCCCTTTAATCTCTGTGTCTTTACATCTTTTTAAAAGATTTTTTTCATGAGGGCCATCTTTAAAGTTTTTATTGAATTTGTCACAATATTGTTTCCATTTTATGTTTTGTTTTTTTGGCTGTGAAGCATGGCGGATCTTAGCTACCTGACCAGGGGTTGAACCCACACCTCTTGCATTGGAAGGTAAAGTCCTAACCACTGGACTACCAGGGAAGTCCTTTTGTATGTCTTTACATCTGAAGTGAGTTTTTTAATAGGCAGCCTACCCTGGTGGCTCAGATGGTAAAGTGTCTGCCTACAATGCAGGAGACCTGGGTTCTATCCCTGGGTTGGGAAGATCCCTTGGAGAAGGAAATGGCAACCCACTCCAGTATTCTTCCCTGGAAAATCCCATGGACGGAGGAGCTTGGTTGGCTACTGTCCATGGGGTCGCAAAGAGTCCGACACGACTTAGCAACTTCACTATCTATAGCAAGGTCTTATTTTCTGCTGTTTCTGTCAGAAAGGGCTTCTGTTAAATTTTATTTAAATTTCAAAGTTACAGAGAAAGTCTAAGAATAGTAAGATAGTCTCCTGTATACCATTTACCTTGATTCACCAAGTGTTAATATGTTGCCACATTTGCTTTGCTTCTTTCTCTAAGTACATAGATTTGTTATTGTTGTTATTACTATTACTGACCCATTTTCATTCCAATGTAAGGTTCAGGCCCCTTTATTCCTAAGTACTTTATCATTATCTCTTTGAACTCTTATTTTATGGAACCACACTGGCACTATATTATCATCTAGTGTGTAGACTATATTTAAATCTCACCAATTGCCTTTATAATATCCTTTATAGCTATAACCAAATATATGTGTGTGTAACATATATACTTATATATTTTTTCTCTGATCCAGGTTCATATATTGCATTTCTTTGTCACGTGTCTTTTCTTTCTCCTTTTTTTGGGGGGGGGGAGTATAGTTGATTTACAGTGTGCTAACTTTCTGCTGTATGGTAAAATGATTCATATTATACATAATATTATACATATTATACATATGTATACATAATATAATACATATTACACATATATATATTCTTTTTTAATATTCTTTCCCAATATGGTTTTTCATAGTATACTATAGTTCTCTGTGCCCTACAGCAGGACTTCATTTATCCATTCCATGTATAAGAGTTTACATCTGCTAACCCTAATCTCCTCTCCCTTGGCAATCACCAGTTCATTCCCTGTGTCTGTGAGTCTGTTTCTGTTTCATAGATAGGTTCATTTGTGTCATATTTTAGATTCCACATACAAGTGATACCATATGGTATTTGTCTCTTTCTGACTTACTTCACTTAGTACAATAATCTAGAGTTACATCCACATTGCTGCAAATGACATTATTTTGTTCTTTTTTAGGGCTGGGTAGTATTCCAATGTCAGAGAAGGCAATGGCACCCCACTCCAGTACTCTTGCCTGGAAAATCCCATGGACAGAGGAGCCTGGTGGGCTGCAGTCCATGGGGTCGCTAAGAGTCAGACACGACTGAGCGACTTCACTTTCACTTTTCACTTTCATGCATTGGAGAAGGAAATGGCAACCCACTCCAGCGTTCTTGCCTGGAGAATCCCAGGGACGGGGGGACCTGGTGGGCTGCCGTCTGTGGGGTCGCACAGAGTCGGACACGACTGAAGTAACTTAGCAGCAGCAGCAGCAGGATTCCAATGTATATATGTACCACATTTTCTTTATTCATCCCTCTGCTGATGGACATTTAGGTCACTTAACTGTCTTGGCTATTATGAACAGTGCTGCTGTGAACATAGGGGTGCATGTATCTCTTTGGATTCGAGTTTTGTCTGGATATGTGCCTAGGAGTGGGATTGCTCAGTCATGTGGTCATGCTATTTTTAGTTTTCTGAGGAACCTCTATACTGTTTTCCATAGTGCCTTCACCAGCTTACATTCCAACAACAGTGTAGGCATGTTGCCTTTTCTCCACATCTTCTCTGGCATTTGTTATTTGTAGAGTTTTAATATGGCCATTCTGACCAGTGTGAGGTGATACCTCATGTAGTCTTGATTTGCATTTCTCTCATAATTAGTGATGCTGAGCGTCTTTTCATGTGGCTATTGGCCATTTGTATTTTCTTCTTTGGAGAAATGTCTATTTAGGTCTTCTGCCCATTTTTCAATTGGGTTGTTTATTTTTTTTTGCTGTTGAGTTATATGAGCTGTTTGTATATTTTGGAAATTAGGCCCTTATTGGCTGTATCATTTGCAAATAGCATCTCCCATTCTGTAGGCTGTCTTTCATTTTGCTCATGGTTTCCTTTGCTGTGCAAAAGTTTTTAAGTTTGATTAGGTTCCATTTCTTTATTTCTATTGCCTTGGGAGACTGTAAGTCTTGCTTTTTAGCCATTTAGCCACTCTTATATTGTGATTAGGGGATTTAGTCCACTTAAAGTAATTTTTGATAGGTATGTACTTACTGCCAGTTAAAAGATTGTTTTCTGTCTTGCAGTTTCTCTTTGCCTTTCTTCTCACTCTCTTTCTCTGTGATTTGATGACTGACTGTAGTGTCATGCTTAGAGTTCTTCCTATCGTTTGTATACAGGTTTCTGCTTTGTAGTTTCCATGAGGTTTAGATGAAACATATCAGTCTATTTTAAGATGATAATTTTCATTCCAATTCCAAAGAAAGGAAATGCAAAAGAATGTTCAAACTACTGCACAATTGCACTCATCTCACATGCTCGTAAAGTAATGCTCAAAATTCTCCAAGCCAGGCTTCAGCAATACGTGAACCATGAACTTCCTGATATTTAAGCTGGTTTTAGAAAAGGCAGAGGAACCAGAGATCAAATTGCCAACATCCACTGGATCATTGCAAAAGCAAGAGAGTTCCAGAAAAACATCTATTTCTGCTTTATAGACTATGCCAAAGCCTTTGACTGTGTGGATCACAAGAAACTGTGGAAAATTCTGAAAGAGATGGGAATACCAGACCACCTGACCTGCCTCTTGAGAAATCTGTATGCAGGTCAGGAAGCAACAGTTAGAACTGGACATGGAACAACAGACTGGTTCCAAATAGGAAAAGGAGTACATCAAGGCTGTATATTGTCACCCTACTTATTTAACTTATATGCAGAGTACATCATGAGAAACGCTGGACTGGAAGAAACACAAGCTGGAATCAAGATTGCTGGGAGAAATATCAAGAACCTCAGATATGCATATGACACCACCCTTATGGCAGAAAATGAAGAGGAGCTAAAAAGCCTCTTGATGAAAGTGAAAGAGGAGAGTGAAAAAGTTGGCTTAAAGCTCAACATTCAGAAAACGAAGATCATGGCATCTGGTCCCATCACTTTATGGGAAATAGATGGGGAAACAGTGGAAACAGTGGCAGACTTTATTTTTGGGGGCTCCAAAATCACTGAAGATGGTGACTGCAGCCATGAAATTAAAAGACGCTTACTCCTTGGAAGAAAAGTTATGACCAACCTAGATAGCATATTCAAAAGCAGAGACATTACTTTGCCGACTAAGGTCTGTCTAGTCGAGGCTATGGTTTTTCCTGTGGTCATGTATGGATGTGAGAGTTGGACTGTGAAGAAGGCTGAGCACCGAAGAATTGATGCCTTTGAACTGTGGTGTTGGAGAAGACTCTTGAGAGTCCCTTGGGCTGCAAGGAGATCCAACCAGTCCATTCTGAAGGAGATCAGCCCTGGGATTTCTTTGGAAGGAATGATGCTAAAGCTGAAACTCCAGTACTTTGGCCACCTCATGCGAAGAGTTGACTCATTGGAAAAGACTCTGATGCTGGGAGGGATTGGGGGCAGGAGGAGAAGGGGACGACCGAGGATGAGATGGTTGCATGACATCACGGACTCGATGGATGTGAGTCTGAGTGAACTCTGGGAGATGGTGATGGACAGGGAGGCCTGCCGTGCTGCGATTCATGGGGTCGCAAAGAGTCGGACACGACTGAGCTACTGAACTGAACTGAATAACAAAAGTTCAAATACATTCTAAAGCTCTACATTTTCACTATCTTCCCTATGTTATGTTTTTGGTGTCACAATTTACATGTTTTGTGTGTCCAATAACAAATTACTTTGGTAACCGTCACTTTTATCACTTTTGTCTTTTAACCTTCCTACTGAATGTATAAGCGATTAGCCTATCACTATTATAACATTTGATTATTCTGAATTTAATAATATTCTTACCTTGTGACACTTATACTTCCATGTTTTCCTGTCACTAATTATGACCTTCCATTCAAAGAAGTCTCTTGTACATTTCTTCTAAGGCTGGTCTAGTGGTGCTGCTTTCCTTCAGCTTTTGCTTGTCTGGATAACTCTTTCTCTTTCCCTCAATTCTGATGGACAACGTTGCTGGATAGAGTATTCTGTTTGGCAGTTTTTTTTTTTTTCTTTAATACTTTGAATATATCAAGAAACTCCCTTCTGGCCTGTCAAGTTTCTGTTGAAAAATCTGCTGATGGATTTATGGGGTTCCCTCGTATGTAACAAGTTGTTTTTCTCTTGTTGCTTTTAAGACTTTCTCATCGTCTTTAACATTTGACAGTTTAACTATGATGTGTCTTGGTGTGGGAACTGTCCAGGTTTCCTGACAGTATGTCTCCTTCCTAAGGCTAAGAAAGTTTTCTGCTCCTTTCTCTCTTTTCCTTCTAGGACTCTATGTTAGGAATATTTGTTTTGTCTACTTGATGGTGTACAATAAGTTCCTTAAGCTATCTCCTCTTTATCTTTAATTTTTTTTATTGAAATACAGTTGACTGACGATGTTATGTTAGTTTCAGATGTACAGCAAAGTGATTGAGTTATATATACAAATATTCTTTTTTACATCCATCTCTCCCATTATAGGTTGTTACAGAGTATTGATAAGAGTTCCCTGTGCTATAGAGTAGGTCCTTGTTGATCATCTATTTTATATATAGTAGTGTGTATATGTTAATCCCCAACTCCTAATTTGTCTCTTCTCTCTTTAGCAACCATATAGCTACTTAAAAACTTGGATGAATTCCACTGCCCTCTTTGAGTTTGCTCATCTTTTATTCCCAATTCACCTAGTCTGCTGCTGAATGCCTCTATTGTATTTATCAGCTCTGTTACTGTATTCATTGCTTTGTCATTTATATTTTCTGTCTTTGTTGGAATTATCACTTTGTTTGTGTATTGTTTTTCTGACCTTGATGGGCATCTCTGTGACTGCTGTTTTGAAATCTTTATTTGGAAAACACTTATCTCAATTTCTTTTAAGGTCATTTTTGAGGTTTTAGCTTGTTCTTTTCTTTGGAACATATTTCTCTTTTCTTTTTCCCTTTGCCTTGTCCCTTTCTGTTGGTTTCTATGCATTAGCTACAAGTTGCCCCGCCCACCTTGAAGGGGTGATCTCAGGTAGGAGATGAGCCTAATTTTTCAGCTCTGCCCTACCTCTTGATCATCTCTGAAACTCTCATGATTGTCCAAGGAGGTTTTTTTTTTTGTTCTTAGTGCCTCTGTAGTTGAGGGTGTGCCCAGACCTGTCAGTGTTCCAACGGGGAGGAGGATTTCAGTCAGCACTTAGATGCAAGATGAGTGGAAGACTGAGCCTCCGGCAACAGCTTTTAAAGTATGTAAACAGATCTCTTTTAGGTAAAGACTGGGAGACGTAAGTTTCTGTATGCTTCCTCTGCACTGAGCTCTGGGAAGATAGCTAGCTATTTAAAAACTGCTGTTTTTTTTTTTTTTTTTCTTTTGGTATGCTACCATTTCACTGAGCTGTGAACATAATCCCCCACTGACTACCAGAACAGCAGATATGTGCACAAGCTCCTTTATGGGAGATACCAATGACCTGGAGCGAGGCAGGAAGGGTGAGATGGCACTAGCTGGCCTACATCATCTCTGGAGAGTATGGAAGTCAGTCCCTGGAGTGTTACATTAGAAGCCTGCCTCTTCAGGCTGAGGCTTTTAAGGTATAAACAAATGAGCCTCTTTCATGGAAAGACTGGGTGCATTCCAGCCTGTTGGCTTTATGCTGTGCAGTTGGACAGGGGCAGTGTTAGGCACGGTGAGTCCCCATGAGCCCTGTAAGTACTATCTCTCTGTTCACTCTGGCTTTCTGGACTTCATGGATGTTAGATGTTTGGGGAGCCCATCTCTCAGGTAGAAGGACATATTAAGAGCTGGGGCTCAAAACTTTACTACTCAGAGAGAAGCTAATAGCTGTATTTCCTTCTTGGTCATGTGTCACCATGACTGGGATGGGGTTCACAGCAAGACTGTGGCTCAGACACTCCTATGTTGTTTTAAACTAGTTTCTATTGGAGTAGAGTTGTGTTACAATGTTCTTAGCTTCAGGTATACAGAAAAGTGAATCAGTTATATAGCCATCCACTCCTTTTTAGATTCTTTTCCCACATAGGTCATTCCAGAGTACTGAGTAGAATTCCCTGTGCTATACAGTAAGTCCTTATTATCTGTTTTACATACAGTAGTGTGAATATGTCAGTCCCAATCTCCCAACTCCCCTGGTAACCATTAGGTTTGTTTTCTACATCTCCTACGTGCTGGATGTGGGCTTTTTTGTTTGTCCAGTGTTTATGTACAGGACTCATTTAGCTGTTTCCTAAATGTCTTTGAGAGGGAAGTACTCAGTGTGTAGTTGTTGTGGATTCCATGTTTGTATGCAAGGAGGGAAGTTCAGGATCTTATATTGTCATCTTGATCCAGAAACTCCAGTGAAACTTCCTCAGTGTGTAAATTGGTCTGTATCTACATAATGGTGTACTGTGCTTAACTTTGACAATATTCATCCAAGGAGCATTTTACTAAATGCTTGTTGCATAAAAGGTGATCAATTGGGAAAGAAAATGAGCAAGACTTAGTCGTTGCTTTTAAGGAGGTTAAGTACTTAACGAGGGAGAAAAAAATGAGTTGTACAGGAAGGTGGATTTTGAATATCATGATAAGGAGTAAAATGGAAGGAAAGAGAGAAAGAAGGAAGAATTTAGTACCTTGCTTATGATGATGGTATCATGTTGCTCAGTCGTGTCCAACTCTTTGCGACCCAATGGACTGTAGCCCACTAGGCTCCTCTGTCCATGGGCTTGTGTGTGTGTGTGTGTGTGTGTGTGTGTGTGTGTGTGTGTGTGTGTGTGTGTGTGTGTGTGTGTGTGTGTGTGTGTATACATGCCACACACATGCTCAAACTTATCAAGATGTATACATTAAAAGTACATCTTTATCATTTACACCTGAATGAAGCTAAAAAAGAAGGCAGGTAGGTAAAGGAAAAAATGCAGAAAACCTCTGTACAGTTTAGAAAGTGGGAGAGATGTTCTGGAGGCTGATCATGATTTCAGAGTGTGTTCTATTTTTATCTGGTTTTATCCATAACATACTCATGAGAAAGGTCTAGCTGGCAATCTTGAGAAAAAGCCTTGAAGTGATGTGCTGAGGACACAACATCACCTATGTGGTAATCTGGCATAAGATACTCAGCCTGAATCCAACTGGGAGTAAACAAGCAGGCAAATCCCCAATGAGAAACATCCTACACAACCACTGGCCTGACCTCTTCTGAAATGTGTCCTGCAACATCTGAAGAGGCTGGGGGAGTGTTCTAGATTAGAGGAAACTCAAGAGACATGACAACTAGATGCCAAGGGTGACCTTTCATTGGCTTCTAAATGAAAAAGATAAAAAGCTATTAATAGAAAGGATATTATTGGCAGATTGCGGGATATCTGAATCTAAATTATATATTAGATAATAGTAGTATATCAGTGTTAATTTCCTGAGTGTGACTATGTAAGAAAATATTTTTCACCTTGGAAGATACATGTTAAAATGTTTAGGGGTGAAATGTTACTATGTATGAAATATAGTCATTCAGTGAGTAAAACTATACATGCACATAAAACAGGAATATATATAGTGTATACACACATACACACAGACACAAAGATGTCAACATAAATAAATACAGCAAATTGGCAAAATGTTGACTAAATTGCAGTTCTGCCCTAAGTTTGAAGTTGTTCTAAGCAGCAAAGGCAGCTTTTAACATTGTTTAAACAAAATACAAAACATTCTTTAAAAAGAATGACTGGGTACAAGTAAAGGAGTCAGAGATAAGTTGTTGGGAAGACAGACTTTATCCATTTCTATTTGTCTTATTTTAAAACATAATGTGAACTTCATAGCACACCATCCCATTAAAAAAAGAAATGTATAGAATGCCCACATGGTACACAGAGACTTACCATTGGTAAGTATGTCATGGTTTGAGGAAACACTCCAACTCATTAGATAGATCACCCAGTATGACTTCTCCTGTACTTCTCTTTACAGAGTCCTGGGGTTATATATTGGCATTTTACCAGAGTATGGTTCAGCAAATCCCAGCCTTATCATACCTTGGAGCTTCAAAGCATGAGGATATACACTGCATTTATCTTAATACATGTGCATCTTTCAAGAAGAGGGTCTTTCCCTGCCCCCCTTCTTTACAGTGAGGATTCAATGGACATGAATCTGAACAAATTCAGGGAGACAGTGAAGGACATGGACTGTGCTGCAGTCCATGTGTTCACAAAGAGTCGACACAACTTAGCAAATGAACAACAACAGTGGGGGGGTGCGGGGGATCACCTCTGTATTCAGTCTCTTCAGAGAACAAACTCACTAATAGAGCCTATCCATTGACACTGGCAAGTTATCTCTTAGCCTAACTCAGCCACTGGCAAATGCACTTTTGTCCTTGTATTTGGGTCTGCCACGATTCTCTGAGCTCCACAAATCATCAGGCCCACGGCCTGAGGTGTACTTTAATTTCGGTGCTTTCATAGGCATGCTGCCTCGGGGCTCATGGTGACCGGTCTAAATAATTAATACTTCTAAGCACCCAGGGCTTTGCCTCTCACCTCTCAAATATGTGACTTAGCTTCTCAGGCTGGGCTTACTTCAAAAAAGGAGAAAATCCTGCAGTAGGAAATAACAACAGACATACTAAAACTCCATTGTTTTGGGAATGTAAGGACTTTAAAAAGGCACATGTTTTCAGATGCTGAGCTATTGCTTACATTCCCAACAGTCGATTAGCTCGATTCAGATCTCAGATGGAGGCAAGAGCAGCCGATGCCCTAAATCACTGAGGTGTGGCAAAGCTGGGAAAACAACTTCAAACATCTCCTCTTCCTTCACAAAAGAAATGAAAGCTGGCCTTCATTTATGGAGTTACCTGCTTCACTTTTTGTTCTCAACATTCCTTCTCAGTCTGGAGAATATGACTTGGTGTGTCTACACCTTCCGACACTACTCCCCCCATCAACTAAATGGAGGTCTTCCCCAAGGCCCTGAAACCAAGCACCTTTGTTATATTTCTCCTCTCACACCTTTCAGCTCCCCATTCGGTGAGGTTCACTCTCAAATCTCTCCAGACTGCCCTTTTACCACCTCCTCAAAGACAGTACCTCCACCTTTAAAAGGATCACCATCTTCTTCCAAACAAGTCCTCTCCCCTCCTTTCCTTACATTTTCTAGTCAGTCCCTGGTCTTGGGTACTCTGTTTTCAAATAAGTCACAGTCATCTCCTCCTGTCCCATCCCAGAAATCTCTTAAGCATCCTCAGAAGTCCCATAACTTGGCCTCTGTGACTGCCTTCTCACTAGTCTTTCAAACTATAGAAGTTTTACTCTGGGACAGATAAAGCTGCCAGAGTGCATCTTTGTAGCTATCTCTTACCTGCTAAATGATGCTCAGTGGCTCTGTGACACCAACCAAACACCTCTGCCCAGTATTCACGTCACTGCATTGTGAGCCTAACTTTCCTCTGCAGCCTTACTTTTCCCCACTCCTGCCGGGATCCTATCTTTCTAATGTCTGGAACCCTGGCTCTTTCCTGCCCTTGGCCTTCATCTCTCCATCTTCAACAAATGCTCAGTTCCTCCTCCGTCCTTCAGAACCCTTCACAGATATCAATTCATCAAAAATCCTTCTCAGATCTACCAAATGACTGAAACTTTAGTACCACAAGGCCTTACTCTAGTAACTGAACAGCCAGAGCTTAGAGGGTAAGGGGACTGCGTCTTTCATCTCTGTACCCCTAAGGCATTCATGACAACCTCTGGTCCATAACTGACATTAAATAATTGAGCAGACAATTTAAAAGTTGCTGCAAATAGTTCACCATTTCCAGACCTTAAGAGATGACAAAATTGAGGAGTAGCTGAGACAAACACTTACCCATGGATTCTGAAGTTTGACTGCCAACCACCCGGAGCAGCATAGGCTGGCTGCTGTCTGACCTCTGAAGAGAGGTAGAAGGAGAGGACACCGTTGTGCCATTCACCTTGGCCTCGGCCTGGGGCTAAGGCATCCAAAGAAAATAGAATTATTTTTCATAATAAACACTCAAATACATAAATATAAACCCATTATAGACACTCAAGTCTCTGAAATTATGATTTTTTCCTACTTAGAAATCTCCCACAAAGAGTTAAATTTGGGAAATTTCACAGTTGATAAGATCCATGGATACTGTCTTCGTACCTGAATCATATCCCCTTAAAAAAGCTTGAAAGACAGTACAGCTACAGCGGAATAAGATATAGAAAATCATTACACTAACTGAAAGATGTAGAAGGTCATGTGAGAATGTTGAAATCATATGAAGTGAAAGTGAAAGTCGCTCAGTCGTGTCCAACTCTTTGTGACCCCATGGACATGTACATGTGATTCTCGAGGTCAGAATACTGGAGTGGATAGCCTTTCCCTTCTCCAGGGGATCTTCCCAACCCAGGGATCAAACCCAGGTCTCCTGCATTGCAGGTGAATTCTTTACCAACTGAGCTATCAGGGAAGCCCAAATAAGACCACAAAAATGTAATGGAAAATTCATACTTTTGTGAAGTATTATGCAATAAGATGGAGAGACCATATCTCAAAATTTATAATTCCCAGAAAGCCAGGGCTATGTGCAGGGAAGGGTCTCCTACAATGCAATATCCTGCTACATTTTTAACGGCCACTTAAATTATGTTTTAGGGATTATCAAAAGAAACCAAAGGCATACCACAAAATAAGAGTAACTGCAAAAAAGAGAGCTCCTGATTTTCAAGAGGTAAAAATTTCACTTTTGGATACCAGTAGAAACCTTTCTGCATTTTTTTCCCAAGATGAATTTTAAATTGGTCAAATAAAACACATTTTCATAGGACACAATCTGGAAGCAACATAAAACGACATGCTCATTTCATTCCTATTCTTATATCCCTTGCTATCTAGCACTTGGCGAAGCACACACTGAATAATGACCAAATCAATGTTGGCTGCATTTCTGGAAAGGACTGAGAGTTCTAGTTCTTAGTTGTAAGTGGGGAAAGTGGATTTTTGTAAAGATGCCATGTTAGAGAGAGGGGTGTCTCACTTGCTCCAGCAGCTGCCTGAGCCTGTGTAACTGGGACTCCAGCTGTTTATTGTGGTCTTCCAGGATTTGCATCCTGGCTTCCAGGCGGCCTTTGTGTTGACGCAGTAGCTTGGCCTCAGCAATGAGCTCAGCATCCCGGGGACTTTGTGGCGAGGTGGGCATCATCTCAGGAGGGGACGGCAGTGGGGACAGGCCTTTATGTTCATGCTGCTCCTTGAGACGATCATATTCTGCCTGCAGATTCCTATTTGGCATCAAAGAAGTGGGGGGAAAAAAACAAGGGAAAAGACAAGAAAAAGGAAGTTGAATATCATCACCAGATTTCTTATACTAATGGCAGAGAGATATATCTGACCGCCACCAAACACAATAGCAAGCAAAAGAGAGGCACTTAATGAATGGTTTTTATGATGACAATTTTAGCAATGCTTAAAGAAAAAAAAAAACAAACAAACAAAACAAACAAAATAAAGTTTGAAGCGTCTGCCCGGTGTGTGTGAGGGGAGATACTTTTCAATCTTCTATACTTAAAAGCCTTGTGAGTGCTATGTTTACATAATTAAGCAGCAAAGGAGTTATTCATTGTGTAAATATTGCCTTAGAATGTCATCAGATTATAATTCTTATACTTCTATCGACACTTGGGTTTGCTTAAACAAATCATCAAATATTTTCAACAGCATGGTAGAAGAACATAGTAAGAGTCTACCCATGTACCCACCATGGTGCTTTAATATACTTAACATATGCCATATTTTCTTCAAAATTTTGAATAAAATATGACAGTTACAGGTGAAGCTTCCCCACAAGTTCTCCTTATTATATCAGTTCCCTGCTCACCACTACCCCTAAGGAGATAATGCCATCCTGGGTTCCATGTCCATCATTACCATGGTATCCACCATTACTAGGTTGAACTTAATAAAGATGGTGATATTCAGCTTTTTTAAACCTATATAAATGGCCATTTCATGCGATTCAATCTAATAGCATTATTTAACATAGCATGTTCTTAAACTTTAAGAACTTTGTTGAAGCATGTAAATCCCATTCTAAGAGCTGCTTTTTGCCTTCAACATTCTTTTGCAGCTTGAATATTCCATCAACATTCTCCTGTCAAAGACCATTTAGGTTGTTCCCAACTTTTCCCTAATACAAACAGCGATACAACGAACTTCCTTCTACCTGTCTCCTTGAATACCTATTTGAAAGTCTTTACAGAATATATGTAGATGTAAAATTGTTGGGTTCTAGCACCACCATCAACATTGCCACAGATCACCAAACTGCTCTCCTAAATGTTTTTACACCAATTTGCTCTCCCACCAGCAGTGAGTGAGGTTTTCCATTGGCCACATCTTTATCAAATCCTTGGCATTACCAAACATGTAAGTTTCGGGTGATGGGTACATTTTATTGGTGAGGCTGACCCTCTTTTTTTTGGCTGTGCCACACAGCTCATGGGATCTCAGTTCCCTGACCAGGGATCAAACCCGCACCCTTGGCAGTGAAAGCACAGAACTGTTGGACGGCCAGGGAATTCCTAGGGGATGAACGTCTTTCATCTTAGTTGGCTTTTAATGTTTCCATAGCTGTTTCTCTACTGGCTTGTCTTTTTCTTATGCAAATTCCGGATATGTTCTAGATGCTTATTTATTGCCAATTATAGCATAGCAAAATCTTAGCATAGCTAATTTCAACCTTTACTCTTGGCATCCTATTCTACATTGATTTTTAATTTCAAAACATTCCTCCATGTTTTCTGAGTGTCATGTTTTAAGAGAATCTCCCATACACCTACATTTTAGAGTTTACAACTCTGTTTTTCACATTTACAACTTAACCCAGAATCTTTTGTTTGGTGTGAACATGAAATCTAACTTGACTCCCCCTGACATAGATAACTTATTAAGCCAGCCCTGTGCCTTGTCTAGTCCACATTTCCCCAACTCCCACTGATTTCGATGGCATGTTTATAGTCCATCGAGCACCCATCAATACACAAGTGTGCTTCGGAGGTCTCTATTCTCTGCGGTTGGTTTATTATCTGTGTGTCTCTGTGTGAATTCCACACTATGGCTGTGAATATCTTGTGATCTGGTAGGCCTTCTCACTCCCACTTCGTTCTGACATAAAATTGTCTTGGCTCTTCCACCTCTTTGATCATCTCTATGATTTTAGAGTCAAGATTTCCTATTCCAGGAAAATCCTTGTGGACATTTAGGGTTTGAGAGACACTGAATGTATAGAATAAAATGGAAACAGCTGACTTTGCATTATTGAGTCTTTACATCAGGAATGTGGTTAAACTCTTCAGTTACCCCAGGCGCCTTTTATGTCAAATAATCTCCTATAACTTGATGTGTTTTTCCCCTAGCTTTTAAGTTGAATGCTTAAGTCCTTTCTTTTTATGTTTTTTAATAGAGACATAGAGACAGGGTATGGGTTTCCTTCTTGCTTTCAAATTGATGAGAATACCAAAGGAGGGCACTTCTGTAATTTGGTACCCAGCAAATGATTAGAACTCTTGGTATCCTTCTTCCAGTTATAATGAACACCAAAATAGGATGGTAGATTTCTATTGTTCATAGATGTTATTTCATTGGGTTAGAGAATGTCCTAGCCACAAAGGTGGAAGATCTCTATCAATGAGAAAGGACATGAGAGGAAGTAGTGAGCAGTCAAGAAGGGTTTTTACCTTGTCCAGTTGGAAGAGGAAAAATAATCTCATGATCAGGCTTCCTGTTATGTGTGTGTGCTCAATCGTGTCTGACTCTTTGCACCCCATGGACTGTAGCCTGCCAGGCTTCTCTGTCCATGGGATTTCCCAGGCAAGAATACTGGAGTGTGTTGCTATTTCCTACTCCAGGGGATCTTCCTGACCCAGGGATCAAACCTGTGTCTCCAGAGGCTCTTGTTTTGCAGGAGGGTTTTTCCTCTTAGGAAAATGTTTTCTGTTGTTCCATACCTGGAATGAATGTTCCTCAGGGATGGCACATCTTCCAGAACGTCCAGTTTCAAAATGCTCGACCTCCACACCAAAGAAGATTTTATTTCAATCCAATCTAATCTCTGTTTTTGTCTTTGTTTGAAGTTCTACCCAGGGAAGAACCCTAGAGGAGGACATGGCAACCCACTCGAGTATTCTTGCCTGGAGAATCCCATGAACAGAGGTGCCTGGTGGGCTACAGTCCATAGGGTCACAAAGAGTCAGGACACGACTGAAGTGACTTAGCATGCACAATGATCTACCCTATACCTAATGTTACTAGTTTTCCAGGAATCTGTTTCAAGTAATGCAGGGAAATCAGTCAAGGATATTTTTCATTTGCAGGAATATACTCTATTTGTATTGACTGAAATTCTGTCTGCTATCAATCTTCACAGAATTATGTGTGTAGTTTGTTTCCTAGCAATCTGCTCTGACAAAGCAGTAATAAGAAGAAATTTATCAAAATAAGTTTACCCTTAACTAGGTTCTGTACATAGGTCCTCTGGGTGTAAGCCAACACAAGTAGTTCATGTTAATTAAATCCAATTTCTGGCCACTTAACTGACAATCATCTAAATGTTTCTGTGAACTTGAAGCATCATCCACTCTTCAGAGGGTTTCATTTCATAGAAATTATCATCTATTTTTTCTGCTTGAAGTATTTGCTAAAAGAAATCCACCTTCATTGAAATGTCCAAACTGATAACACCTTTTTATATGTAGAATCCTATTCAAAACTCTTTCTACCAAAGTGGGTCATCCACAATGATCTTTTTGAAAACATTGCTTTTAGACATGGGCTTCAGAATAGTACAACAAACAACTACCGTCTTACTTATTTCTCACAAAGTTATCTACCTTTTCCAGAGAGGTGTTTGTTTGGGCCTAGTTTTCCATGAAGCTCTCCTTTAATGAGTTATTTATAAGCGCCCTTGTTCAGAAACCATGGTTTAATATATACAACACACTGCATTTCTGTTTTTATGTTTTCCAGTAAAAAACAGAGAGAACTCATTTGAATCAGTCAGGACTTCCCAAAGCTGAGCTGTAAAGAATACCAATTGCTCTACACAGGCCTTTCTTGCCTTCCCAGATGTTTGAAATTTCTCTCAGGAGACCGTTTCCTTAAAGACACACATCATTCTTCAGTTCTGGAAGATTCTTGGCAGTTATTGCTTCTCTTCCATTTCCTCCCTTCTCTTCTTCTGAACGTTGTACTAGGTATATTTTACAGCCTTATGGTCCATTCCCTATCTTTCTTAATTGCTTGTTTATATTTATCTGTTTTTCTTACTGCTTTGTATAATGAAGTCCTCAGAATCATCTCATTTCAATTTCTTACTTCCTCTGGGTCCAGCCTAGTTTACCATGTCTGTTGAGTTCAGTGGGAAGATCCCCTGGAGGAGGGCATGGCAACCCACTCTGGTATTCTTGCCTGGAGAATCGCAGAGACAGAGGAGCCTGGCGGGCTCCAGTGCATGAGGTCGCAAAGAGTTGGACATGACTGAGTGATCAACACTTTAACTTTTTCACATAAGTATGTGTATGTCTCTCTCCATGTGTGTTTTGGCAGGACCCTGATTTCAAATATCTGGCTCTGTGCCCCGAGCTGGTGAGGAGAATTCTGTTGTTTAGTCACTAAGTCATGTCCGGCTCTGCATTTTAATTACTGCTATTCCAACAGGAGTTGAAAGTTCATTGACTAAGCCCCATATACTACTGCCCAACACTCCATTTTTGGTCCACAGAGATGTTCATCTTGTTTTAAAGCACAGTTATGACTTTTTAATTTTCTTCACTCCATATATTACCTACCACTGGAAAAATGGAAGGAGCAGAAGATGCTGCCTCAAAGCAAAAGCTAACATTATATTAATCAGAAAGCTACCAGGACATGTTGATTTTGTAAATGTCTGATCAAGGTTTCCTCAGCACTCATTCAAGTCTAAATTTACCACAACAGGGTCCAATGAACCAAACAAGTACCTTCTCTTAAACAAATATGTGGCACACATAAAATTTCTATTAAGCTGAATAACAGGCCAGATTTTGAAAGAATACTTTTTTCCCCTGAAGTTCTGAGGCAGGACAAGTTATCATGGCAAAGATTTTAAAAGCCAGAAATAGCTCAAAAGGAGGTATATTTGTCAGAAACCAAGTAAAACATGAAGTTTTTCGAGTCTAAATTCTCTTTACCAGTATTTATACATTTTCAAGATTACCAAGAAAAACTGATGTTCAAAGAGTTGAAT
This sequence comes from Capra hircus, assembly GCF_001704415.2. Taxonomy (NCBI): domain Eukaryota; kingdom Metazoa; phylum Chordata; class Mammalia; order Artiodactyla; family Bovidae; genus Capra; species Capra hircus. Next base: position 38,746,743 of record NW_017189516.1, on the reverse strand, counting down.
TAGAGATAACTTTTACTGTACATTTCCTAATAAATGTAGTCATGGTTACAGAGTGGTTTTAGGGGTTGGGAAATAGTTTATAAGGGCTAAAGGGCCTAAGTCATTTTCTTATATTTAAAAACATCAGTGTCAGTACCCTTTAAAGTATATCATAATGTTACATTTTTTGGGATACAGTATTTATAAAGCACGTAGGCGATACAGCATTCCCATAAAAGATCAATGAGATACCACTGTTCCAAGGTGACTCATTTTAAACCTTAACCATAAGTATACAATCTACTCATTTTAACAGCTGGCGGTTGATTTGTATTATTACTGATATATATTTTGCTTTTCTTGAAGTTATACATGAACATTTCACCCCTATTGACTCTCTAATTGTTAGAAGGTATTTGTGGAGTCATTTCAACATAGATGAATGTATGTCAGGAATGAGATGCTGACTCCACAGAGAATCTATTTAGGCTCTTGATTATCTTGTAAATTATATTTCTCTGGTATCTCCCTAAAGAACACTAATTCAAATTCACTTCACATGGTTTCTGTCACCACAATTTCTTCCTGCAGCCAGTCATGCTAAAAAAAATTAAAAAAAAGTCTGCCATCCATTATTAATTTATTCTCCACAGAGCTTAAAAAAACCCCTCCATTCTACGACCATGTAGCTCTGATTAATTTTATGTCATCATGTGTATAAATGTGGTGGTCTAGATACAAATTTGCATTAAATATTTTTTTTCCTAACTAGCTTATGGATATAGGAGAAAAGAGAGAAATCTAATTGGCTTTACCTCCACATGCTGAAAACATGAAAGCATCTAGCCCCTCTAGCAATCATAACTAGCTCTCTGCTAGTTGCAATAAAGAACACTGCAACAATCTTTGTGCAATTTCTATTAATTTACTGCTGACAATCAAGTGTTTTCAATGCAGGTCATATACTCTTTAAATAGAACCTCCTTACTGTAATTAAATAGTTGTATGAAGATCACTTTTCAGTGATCATGGTCTTAACAGTCTTATACATCCAACTGTATATCAAAGCATGAGCACACATAAGATATATTTCATAAAGCGAGAACAACTACAAAGGTTTGCCTCTAAAAAGATTAGGTCCAGAGAAATCCAGCTTTACCCTCGTATAGTATTAAAAGCTGCTAAATCACATCCACCAATATGGATTTGGGCACATGTAGTAAATCACACAGAACTACTATGGCAACTATAAATCTGGCAAATTAGCAGTTTCTAAAAAAAATAAAAGGCAAAGACACATTTCACAAGCAAGAGGTATTTTAAAAACTGGAAATTGCACAGAGCCTTTTTCAATTGTAGTTGAAATATTTAAAGCTATACTGTAAAGTTTTATCAAACACCAAGTCAAAAATACCCCTAAACCAGAGAAAAAGAGACATTAATATGCCTTGGCACTACCAGTGTTAATTAAGGAGCCGCTCACAGGGTGGGAAGTAAAAATATGCATATTTTAGGTTTGCCTTAAGCAAGACAGTAAAAATGGCAGGAACCCCCAGGCTCTTGTTTCAAATCCTTCTCTGTTAGCATTGTCCCCTTGTAATGCATTCAGAGCTCTTCATTTCCAACCCCTTTCCTACTGAATAAACCTTAGTGGGATTTTATAATCATGTACCATTTCTTCCAGTGATATCTGCATTGAAAAGCAATATTGAATCAAGTAAAGAAATGTGAGATAATTTTTCTTTGGACACACTGTCTTTTTAGTCTCTTTTGCAATCTATGACTGAGGCAGGAATTAGAAGAGGGATTGAGAGAATGGTTTGGGAGTCAGAAAGACCTTGATTCAAAGCCAGGCTATGCCAACTGCTGAGGCTAGAAAACTGCCCTAACCTCTTACCATGTCAGGAGGCTCAGTGGGCCAGTGCAGTCTACAGTCTCTATGTACAGCTCTGTTAGAACCAGGCCCGGCCCATTCTAAGTATTCATAATTATTATGACTTCTTTCTCTCTATATTGTCTACTCTGTGGATTTGCAAACTTAGGCGTGTTGAAAGCTACTTACCAAAGTGAAGTCGCGCAGTCGTGTCCGATTCTTTGCGACCCTATGGACTGTAGCCTGCCTGGCTCCTCCCTCCTTGGGATTCTCCAGGCAAGAATACTGGAGTGGATTGCCATTTCCTTCTCCAGGGGATTTTCCTGACCCAGGATTTGAACCCGGGTCTTCCACATTGCAGGCAGACTATTTACTGTCTGAGCTGCCAGGGAAATCCCTACTTACCAAAAGAAAGCACTTAAACTGTCTGAAAGAACAGCAATCTAGTAAAACCTACTGAGCTTGGCACTATATATATATATATCTCTCTCACATACACACACACATATATATACATGCTTCCCTGGTGGCTCATCAGTAAAGAACCCGCCTGCCAATGTAGGAGACAAAGGTTTGATAGCTGGGTCGGGAAGATCCCCTGGAGAAGGCAATGGCAACCCATTCCAGTACTCTTGCCTGGGAAATCCCATGGATGGAGGAGCCAGGCAGGCTACACAGTCCATGGGGTTGCAAAGAGTCGGACACGACTAAGGAACTAAAGAACAACACACTCTCTCTTTATATATATACAGTAGCTCGAGAACACTTACAAGTTGATTCATCATATTTTCTTTAATTCTAGTCCCCCCCCCCCATCACTATTGTAGCTATCCCAGAATCTGGTATTTACTCTATATTTTCCATCATCGTTGCTGCAGTAAAGTGTATCACAGCTGATCATCTGGGCAAAATGAAATCACTAAGCTAAGATCACTAGGATGAGATTTCCTTAGATGTGACCAAATTTGCTGGGCATGTGACAACATGATAAAATTTTATCCATAGATTACTGTAATAAACTGTTCAGATGAAATTTACAGGGTTAATGTATTTAGATATACTCTAGTCTCAGGAGTTGTCCTTGACATAGCAATCTATATCTTGCTCAAGCTCCATGAGACAGAACCTGACAGTATTAATTGACTCTAGTTTGCTTTTATCTTCAATGACTGAGATTTTTTTTTTCAAATTTGATCAAATTCCTGATCAAGGACTAACACAGTATTGTCTAAGAATAAGTATATTAATCAGAGGTTCAAAACAAGAGGAGTTCATTTTTTTAAATCTCATTATACTTAGAAATAAGGCAGACAGACAAAACCCAAGACAAGTATGACAGTGACTAGTTTTAACCATCCAAAAAGCATGCTGAGATTGGAAAGGTTTTAGAAGTGAGGAAGTCTGGTCTCCAGGAATAGTACCATTGGGAAAAGTGTGTTTCAATTTTCAAACATATATAGTAAAATATCAAACTTTCATTGTCTGTGGTCAGCAAAAAGCTGTAACAATCTCAAAGAGAATCATAATTTTAAGCTTTGTGTGTCCTGGCTTGAGTCCCTCATGAGTAGTTAGACTTGGCCTTAAATTCTCCCAGTAAATTTATCTTGTTGGCCTATTTTTCACTTCCTGGCATGCACTGCTATACACTCTTGCTGTATTTGAGCCTATGGTCTCCTCTATTACAATGACAGAAACTAGAGAATCACTTCTGTAAAGTCCCAGTGCTCATACACAAAAGTTCATGGCAGAACCATTCACAATAGCCATTCAGTGGAAACAACTCAAATGTCCATCAACTACCAAATGAATGTTTTAGAATGTAGTATTTCCATATGATAGAATATCACTCAGTAATAGAAAAGAATGAAGTGCTAATAAATGCTGTAAACAAAGCTAGTGGAGATGATGGAATTCCAGTTGAGCTACTGAAAATCCTAAAAGATGATGCTTTTAAAGTGCTGCACTCAGTATGTAGACAGATTTGTCAACACTTGGCAGTGGACAAAGGATTGGAAAAGGTCACTCTTCATTCCAACTGCAAAGAAGGCAATGCCAAAGAATGTTCAAACTACCATACAATTGCGCTCATTTCACATGCTAACAAGGTTATGCTAAAAACCCTTCAAGCTAGGTTTCAGCAGGAACTGAGAAGTTCTAGATGTACAAGCTGGGTTTAGAAAAGGCAGAGGAAACAGAGATCAAATTGGCAACATTTGCTGGATCATGGAGAAAGCAAGGGAATTCCAAAAAAACATCTACTTCTTCTTTATTGACTACCCTAAAGCCTTTGGCTGTGTGGATCACAACAAACAGGAAAATTCTAAAAGAGATGGGACTACCAGAACACCTTACCTGTCTCCAGAGAAACCTGGATATGGATCAGGAAGCAACAGTTAGAATCAGACATGAACAACTAACTGCAAATTGGGAAAGGAGTATGCAAATTGGCTGCATATTATCACTCTACTTATTTAACTTCTATGCAGAGTGCATCATGCGAAATGCCAGGCTGGATAAAGCTCAAGCTGGAATCAAGGTTGCTTAGAGAAATATCAACAACCTCAGATATGCAGATGACACTACTGTAATGGCAGAAAGTAAAGAGGAACTAAAGAGCCTCTTCATGAAGGTGAAAGAGGAGAGTGAAAAGCTGGCTTGAAACTCAACATTCAAAAAACGAAGATCATGGCACCTGCTCCCATCACATCATGGCAAATAGAAGGTGATAAAATGGAAACAGGACAGATTTTATTTTCCTGGGCTCCAGAATCACTGTGGACAGTGACTGCAGTCATGAAATTAAAAGACAGTTGCTCCTCACAAGGAAAGCTATGACAAACCGAGACAGTGTATTATTAAGCAGAGACATTACTTTGCCAACAAAAGGTCTACATAGTCAAAGCTATGGTTTTTCCAATAGTCATGTATGGATGTGAGAGTTAGACCATAAAGAAGGCTGAGTGTTGAAGAATTGATGCTTTAGAACTGTGGTGCTGGAGAAGCCTCTTGAGAGTCCTCTGGACTGCAAGGAGATCAAATAAGTCAATCCTAAAGGCAATGATGGTGACTGCAGCCATGAAATTAAAAGACACTTACTCCTTGGAAGAAAAGTTATGACCAACCTAGGTAGCACAGTGAAAAGCAGAGACATTACTTTACCAACAAAGGTCCATCTAGTCAAGGCTATGGTTTTTCCAGTGGTCATGTATGGATGTGAAAGTTGGACTGTGAAGAAAGCTGAGTACTGAAGAATTGATGCTTCTGAACTGTGGTGTTGGAGAAGACTCTTGAGAGTCCCTTGGACTGCAAGGAGATCCAACCAGTCCATTCTAAAGGAGATCAGCCCTGGGATTTCTTTGGAGGGTATGATGCTAAAGCTGAAACTCCAGTATTTTGGCCACCTCATGTGAAGAGTTGACTCATTGGAAAAGACTCTGATGCTGGGAGGGATTGGGGGCAGGAGGAGAAGGGGATGACAGAAGATGAGATGGCTGGATGGCATCACTGACTCGATGGACATGAGTCTGAGTGAACTCCGGGAGATGTTGATGGACAGGGAGGCCTGGCGTGCTGCGATTCATGGGGTCACAAAGAGTCAGACATGACTAGCAACTGAACTGAACTGAAAGGTAATGAACCCTGAATATTCATTGGAAGGACTGATGCTGATGCTGACACTCCAATACTTTGGCCATCTGATGCAAAGAGCCAACTCATTGGACAAGATCCTGATGCTGGAAAAGACTGAGGAAAAGAGAAGAGGGAGGCAGAGGATGAGATGGTTGGATAGCATCACTGACTCAATGGACAAGAGTTTGAACAAACTCTGGGAGAAAATGGAGGACAGATGAGTCTGGTATGGTTCAGTCCATAGAGTAGCAAAGAGTTGGACACAACGTAGCAACTGAACTAATACATGCCCTAACATAAGAGTACCTTGGAAATATTATGCTACATGAAAGAAGTCAGTTACAAATGACCCCCTATTATATGATTCCATTTATATGAAATGCCCAGAATAAACAAATTCATGCAAAGTAGATTACTGATTGTCTAGGGCTGGATTGTGGTTGTCTTGGAAGAAATGAAGAATGACTGAAAATTGGTATGGGGTTTCTTTTTGGGGTGAGGAAATTGTAAAGTTGGTTATGTGATGATGGTTACACAATTCTGTGAATATACTAATAATTAGGGACTCACACTTTAAATGGGTTAATTTTATGGTATGTGAATTATACTTGGTAAAGATCTTATAAAAAATAAGTTCTAAATTCAAAATTCTACTTCTCATAGAACAAAAGATATTTCCCCAATGAAGTCAATAATTTTCTAATGTTCTCTCCTGCTGCTGCTGCTGCTAAGTCGCTTCAGTCGTGTCCAACTCTGTGCGACCCCATAGACGGCAGCCCACCAGGCTCCCCCGTCCCTGGGATTCTCCAAGCAAGAACACTGGAGTGGGTTGCCATTTCCTTCTCCAAATGTTCTCTCCTACTATGGAGAAATCAAGTTTAAGCCATGTACATAAGAGAAATATGGCGTGTACATGCCTACAGAATTATCTATGCAGACACGTCTAAGGATTTTCAGACAAATAATTTAAAAGAGAGCCCCCAAATAATCCCAGGAAGTGTTCAAGTCTGGGTTAACTTAAACAACTTCAATGTTTTCAGTTGAATGGAAAATGACATAAAGGACCACCCACAGAATGGCAGAAAATATTGCAAACAAAGTGAATGACAAGGGATTAACCTCCAAAATATACAAACAGCTCATGTAGCTCTATGTCAACAAACAAACAACCTAATCAAAAAACGGGCAGAAGATCTAAATAGACATTTCTCCAAAGAAGACCAAAAGGCACATGAAAAGATGCTCAACATCACTAATTATCAGAGAAATGCAAATCTAAACTATAGCAAGGTTATCACCTCACACTGCTCAGAATGGCCATCATCAAAAGGTCTACAAACAATAAATGCTGGAGACGATGTGGAGAAAAGGGAACCCTCCTACACTGTTGGTGGGAATGTAAATTGGTACAGCCACTATGAAAACCAGTATGGAGATTCCTTAAAAAACTAGAGTTACCGTATGATCCAGCAATCCGACTCCTCATCATACATCCAGAGGAAACTTTAATTTGAAAAGATACATGTGCCCTAATGTTCACTGAAGCACTATTTACAATAGCCAAGACATGGAAATAACCTAAATGTCTACCAACAAATGAATGGATAAAGATGTGGTACATATATACACTGGAATACTATTCAGCCATTAAAAATGAAATATTGCCATTTGCAGCAACATGGATGGACCTAGAGATGATCATACTAAGCGAAGTAAGTCAGAGAAAGACAAACACCATATGATATCGCTTACATGTGAAATCTGAAAAAGATGATACAAATGAACTTAAAAAACAGAAATAGAGTTACAGATGCAGAAACCAATAGTTCATAGTTACCAGGGAGGGAAGGGGAGGAGAGGGATAATTGGGACTGACACACACACATACAACTTTATATAAAACAGGTAACAGGCAGATTTTTACCATCTGAACCACCAGGGAAGGCATCATGGAATGCTACTCAGCAATAAAAAGAAGTGACTACTTACTATATATAAAGTAGATAACTAATAAGGACCTACTGTATAGCACAGGGAACTCTACTCATACTCTGGAATGACCTGTATGGTAAAATAATCTAAAAAAGAGTGCATATATGTATATGTGCAACTGATTCATTTTGCTGTACAGCACTAACACAATATTATAAATCAACTATACTCCAATAAAAGTTAAAAAGAAGAAAATAAATAGGTTTATTAAAGATTTTGGGCAAAGAACAATAACATATGACATGAGAAAAACAAAGAAGACAGCTGAAAACCAGCCAAAAAAAATCTGGCAGGGCACAAGAAAATCCAAAGGGCATTTATCCATTCCTTTAATGAACACGTATTTCTACACCCAGCACTACAGAGAGAAAGATAAGTGAGACACAGTCCCTTGCCATTCAACAGCTCAGCTTGTAGTGTGTGAGATACTGTTTAGTTTCCTGTAGACAAACCTTATACTACTGGGTAAAAGGGCTGTGAATTATGCTCATTGTTTAAGCTAAGAATAGAGGTTATTTCTATCCTCTCAACAGTCACTTGGAGTTACTCAGAAATTATAGAAAAAGGATCATATGGATTTACCTATAAACTGCAGTTAGCAGACAGAGTGATACCAAAAGGTAACCCAGGACTTGAAGATACAGAACTTTAATTATTAACATAGCAGGGGGCAAAAAGAGGAGGGTTTGATTATCTGCAGAAGTCATCCAAGTATATAATTAATACAAAGCAGGAAACCATTTCTCACTTTGCTACTGGTGGAGAACTGGGCATAGCCAGTTACAATCCAGTACACCAGGAGGTCCTTGGTCTTCTTTCCACATTAGCTTTCTTCCTAGGAGGACCCTGTCCTCTCTCTAGGCTTCCACCTCCTCCAAGCCCATGACCTCACCTCCCCCACCCATTACTTCTCACCTCAATCTAGACTTCTAGCCTCCAGACCTGTCTTTTCCACAGTCTCCTGGATGTCTCCATTAGCCATGGGTTCTGTGAGCTTAACCTTGCTATGTACCAAGCCATGCAAAGTTGACAGGTTCATTGTTTATCCTTTCTCTAACATTTCAGTGCCAGAAAAGTAATCAGCTTCCTCAAGTAGCATTATACAGGACTGTATTCTTTGCAAACCCGGGCACTCTAGCCTGCCAGGCTCCTCTGTCCATGGGATTTCCCAGGCAAGAATGCTGGAGTGGGTTGCCATTTCCTTCAACACGTTCAAAATTTATACCTCAATATGTCATTGAGACAAATGTTACACCTGCATTCCTGCTAATACCTTCCCACGTGTTAGTAATATACTTTTGTACCACACCCAGGAGAGGCCTCAAGTAACTACTAGACTTTGCATCTAACAACTTAGAAAGCAAAATCCAAAAGTAATCATTGTAGAAGCCAAAGTTCCTGTCTTTGGTGCACATGTTTCAAGAGTCAATCAGTTAACAACAATTAAGAACTCCATATAGCAAAATAATTTTGTCAAGTTCTTGGTGGAATTTCTTCTTGCTGGTTTCATTGCAAAGCCAGGTCACTCCCACTGGGATGTTCTGTAAAAGTCCTCATATAATTATCTAATCTTATGGGAGATAATTCAATACCTATCTTTGAATTTTCCAGACTAAATCATTTTGGTCTCTGGGGTTGTAGGGCTTCCCTACTGGAGAAAATCAGGAGTTCAATTTTGTGAGAAAAATCCAGGCTCCATTTGCAGAGACATGAGTACAGACCTGTGAAAGTGAAAGTGAAGTTGCTCAGTCATGTCCAACTCTTTGCAACCCCATGGACTGTAGCCCACCAGACTCCTTCTGTCTATGGGATTCTCCAGGCAAGAATACTGGAGTGGGTTGCTAGTTCTTACCAAAGTGAGTTTCACAGAACACTACAATTGGCCTGATGTCAAGGATGTGTAACCAGCACTGGGTTTAAACAAAGACAATCATGTTTCTTTACTTCTTTCATCCAACAATGAGAGAGAGACAAAGCATTGTTTCCTCTTAGCCCCCTGCCTGCAGGGAACCTGAAACCAAATTTGAAGCTCAATTATATCAATTAAGCTAATCCCTACTATGTTCATTGATTTTACTATTTCTACTATAGGAATCTTACTGCTATGTTTTTTTAAAGAAATCCTTTTTGGAAAGTGACTACATAAAAGCAATATAGGAAATTTCCACTTGAATCTCCAAACAACAGGATGCTCAGTACATAGTTCTTTTTCTCTATCCATTGACCTTGGCTGCTTAGTAGCTTTTCTTGTATGTTCTATGGTTTTTGTTTACTTGTCATGTCCCAGTTCCCTAGTGAAAAAATTCAGACTGCCCCATTCCTCCTTCTTTCACCTTCCCTGGCCTCATTCATCCAGTGACCTTCCCATTTCTTCAGCCCTTCTTCACTTGCGTAAGGGATCCTTAGTTAAGAACCTGGCCATCTTTCAACGAACTGTTGCACTATCCTTCTGCCAGTCTCCATGGCTTTAGCTCCCTGCCTACAATCATTTTTCTCCATCATCTCCTCCTCAAAAAGCCCTCACTGCTCAACTGCTTATAGGATAAACACAAATTCCTTTGTCTGACATAAAAAACCCTTTCAACAGTGATCTCCAGCTACCATTCCACTACTCTCTTGTTCTTTCCCTCCTGTGCTCTGAACACACATAACTCATGGTCTCAGTAGACTGGAAGGCTCATCCTTACTCCCTCTCTCAGCCTGGAAAACTCTGATTCAGCCTTTCTTCAACTGTCTTCAATACAATTGCTTACAATACTGGGTTACACTAAGTTGTTTACATGTTAATGTCTTTTTTATTACATTTTGAGCTCCATGAGAGTAAGAATCAAGGCTTATCCCTTTCTGCTGTCTTGGCACTTTGAAAAACACATTAAGTATTCACTAACTATCTGGTGAGTTGTGTGGAATGATATCCTCAGGCTTGGAATGTAACTAAAGAAAGTTAAGACTGCAGTCAGTTTTACTGTAGCACGATGGTCTGGTAATAAAAGCTACAAGAAGGATGAGGGTCTTCATGGAGGATCTAAAAGGGAAGCTGGCTTGTAAGAACTTCAGCTTTTATCCAGCCTGTTCTAGGAAGATGATAGCTATACCGGTAAATCGTGAATACTGTTATCACTGGAGGGGTTACTTAGGTTTTTCTCTGAGATGAAGCAATCCTTGTTCAGTCACTTAAGTTGTGTCCTACTCTTTTGTGACCCCATGTACTGTAGCCTGCCAGGCTCCTCTGTCCATCGGACTTTCCAGGCAAGAATACTAGAGTGGGTTGCCATTTCCTTCTCCAGGGGATCTTCCCAATTCAAGGATCAAACCAGTGTCTCCTGCATTGGCAGGCAGGTTCTTTACTGGTGAGCCACCAGGGAAGCCCAAAGCAGTCCTTATGCCTATCTAATTTCCTGTGCCAAGGTCTAAGCTCACCAGTTTTACTTTTGTTATCATTTCCAAGATATCTAAGACACAAGACCCTAAAATGGAGTGATACCTCCAATCTTTAAAACACATGTATTTCCCACTTATACAGAATGAGTGTTTGCACCTAAAACTTCAGGCTGTTGTCCATCAACAGACAAATGGATAAAGAAGATGTGGTACATACACACACAATGGACTATTACTCAGCCATAAAAATGAGTGAAATAATGCCATTTGCAACAACATGGATGGACCTAGAGATTATCATACTAAATGAAGTCAGACAAAGACTAATATATCACTTACATGTGGAATTTAAGAAACAGTACAAATGAACTTATTTACAGAACAGAAACAGACTCACAGACATAGAAACCAAACCTATAGTTACCAAAAGGGAAGAGAGGGAGGGATAAAGTACAATTTGGGATTAACAGATACTACCATATATAAAATAAACAACAAGGGTTTACCGTACAGCGTAGGGAACTATATACAGTATCTTGTGATAACCTATAATGGCGAAAAGTACACACATACACACAGACTTGAATTACTTTGCTATACACCTGAAACACAATATTGTAAATCATCTACACTCCAATTAAAAAAAAAAGACTAGAATGTAAGTTAAATTGTCTGTTTACAGAGGATTATAATATGCACATTAAAACCATCTTTACTGTGAAAAAGAAAATTTTCTTCAAAAAAAAAACCTCAGGCTGCTCCCCAAAAAGGTTGAGGGTCATATTAACACATTTAGTGTAACAAGACAGTTAAAAAGAGGGAGAGCTCAGACAAAGGAGGAAATAAATTGTCATTCAACGTCATTCATCCACATCCATGAATGGGATAGGATGAACTGGTCCCCCTGAGCTTTGATTAACTCAGGATAAACTGAAGGAAACTTGGGTTACTGGCTTGCTTAGTTGGAAACTAAGCCTCTGAATCATGGTGACCCCGCCCCATGCAACTGTCCTCCCAGCCTGAGGCAAGCTTAGTAAATGTAGTAGGTATGTCCTTCAGCTTCTCTTGCCATGAAAGATATTGGTGGTCTGATATATGTGGCGAAACTAGCTCCCTTTATCTTAAAAGGTTCTGGAGCCCTTTGTTTTGGGGGCTCATATTGCCAAGTGGCACGAGGCCCCAGTTTCATTAAATGTCTCATATACTGCTCTTTCCAACTTATAAAACTGTAAAGACCAGCTATGAGAATCAGAACATACCAATGACGTCTACTAGACAGTGACCACGCACTGTTACCTTCCTCACCCTTGTTCCTTACCCAGACTTCGTCACCTACAACAGCATTTTCAGAGGTGCTCCTGACTGGGTTTCCCTGGTGGCTCAGATGGTAAAGAATCTGCCTGCAGTACAGGAGACCCGGGTTCAATTCCTGGGTTGAGAAGATCCCCTGGAGAAGGAAATGGCAACCCACTCTAGGATTCTTGCCTGGAGAATCCCATGGATGGGGGGCCTGGCGGGCTATAGTCCATAGAGTCACAAAGAGTTGGAGATGATTTAGCAACTCAACAAACAACAGCATCACCAGAACCTCAAACTTGATGTCTTCTGCACCCCACTCACCATCTTCCAGTGACTCGACCTTGAGGAAGGCCCTCGATAAATCCTGCTGAATCGAAGGGCAAACTGGCAATTCATCAGTAGACAGCTCCTCCTGAGTTGTCAGTCCCAGCTGCCCACAAACCTTGTTGTGCCTCAGCCAGAATTCGGGCTCATTCTTTCCCTCCCCAGTTCCAACTAACCAGCCAGCCACACAGCCCTACCCCTCCCCCTAAATATCCCTCACCCCTCTTCTATTACCTTCCTGTAGGCCCTTCCTTATCTCTTTCCTGGGCTTCCATGGTCCTTGCCAATATGACTTCTTCTTCCAGGACTGTGCTTTTCAAAGTCCTCACCCCCTCCCGCCCCCATCCACACACACAGCTGCTGAGTCACGCATATAAGTCTAACAGGATCAATCCTGGCTCACCCCGGTGTGGGGGGGGCGTGCAGGAGGCCCCTACTCCTCAGCACCTCATCACATCTTAGCCCATCCCCACCTGGCCTTGCTGACCTGTCTGGCTTCATCTCGTCCCATTCCCTGCCTTGTTACAGAAGACACACCACAGTTTACAGTTTCCAAACATCCCGTGCTGTTCCCCCCAACATCTCTGTGGCGGAATGCCCACTCATGACCCCCTTTAGCTTCATCTTGGCCATTTCCTCACCATCATGTGAGTCTCTCACAAAGACCTAAGAAAGGAACATGGAATAAAGATGTCCTGAGACTGTGAAGATTGAAAACCACCAGACTCTGGCCCCGTCATCACGTCATTTGTAAGGGAAAGCAACAGGATTATGATCACCAGCTAGTTTAATTCCGTGATGTAAGTAGCCAATCTTGAACTTCTCTGAATATAACATTAACAATCTTACATAGCCATTGCAGGAATGAAAAGGATCAAGGGAATACTCACATTTAGGCTGCATAATGACTGGCTGCCCAACAACAAGACATATGAAAGGTACTGAGTAGGTGCTAGAAGTCCAGATTCCCCTGGCACCATATAATATCTACTAACCATCTTAATTAACTGTAGACTTTGCAGTGAATCTGGTTAGTATTTACCCTCCTTTTAGACTTGGGAACAATCTAATCAATTTGATGTGCAGGCAGCAGAATGACAATGAGGTTTTGTCTTTCATAACGGTTACTTTTTTCATTGCCAGGGTTGTACCTAGACTCTCATAGCAAGTCTGAATTCATTTAGACAGTGCAGAGAAAAATACCTTGGAATTTGACATTACAGATTTAAGTCAGGAGATTGCAGGCTTTCATCTATGCATGAAAAAAAGCAAACTTTGAGTTTGAAATGCCAAAGACACACAGTGGAGCTAATTCTCAACATCCAACTGGGCTCGAGAGACATTATGCAGAAGTGAAACATTACAGACTGTAGAAGTCACTAGTCACCCAAATTTATGAGAGATGCTATTGAGAAAATTCTGAGTCAGACTTAGCTTCTGCTCAGAGTTTTCACCTCATCTTTGTGGCATAAGCCACGAATCAGAGAATGCTGGAGAGGAGGGTGGAGACAGGCAGGGCTTAGGATTTGGAAAATGAATTTTGAGCATTCTAAATTTATGACAAAGCAATGCTTGGTGCTCATCAAAGACATTTAAAAAGGGGAAGTATTCTGAAAAGCAAGTGGAAGAAAAGCTTCCAAAAGGCGTTTCTCTATGAAATTAGGTTTTAAGAAGAGTTTTCACCAAAACTACATGCAAGAGTGTAACAATGAAAATAAATTCAGCTTCATTTCCATTCATTTATTCATTAATTTATTCAACAAATATTTATTGAATGCTATGTGCAACAATTGGGAGAAATGGAATTCTAAAGACAGAGATAAGATACCCCCAGGACACTTCCTAATTAGCCATTTTCTGTTTTCCAAGGTGATAGTGGGGAGGTGTCATGAATAAGAATAACAGAATTCAGTAACATATCTAGTCAGGAACGGAGATCTTCAAGCCTCCTTCCTTTGCTGTCCTTTGGAGATAAGCCCTTGCTACAGAATAAAGGAACACAAAGTACCCATAGACATATGTCCAAAGGACCCAAGGCACTCTCAGTTTTCAATATCCTTTCCCATTTGCTCTAAATGTGTGCTTGTATTTCTTCAATTATGCAGCCAATTTGACTAGGGAAATACAGCCAGCTTGGTGGGCAACTAATGACCTCCTGGGTTCTCTCAGAGGAAGGACAGGAAATGGTGAATTACAGGCTCCTTAGGCAACACTGAAGTCGGATCATGAAGACAAAGCTATGGCTCTCTGAAGCTCTTTGAGAAGAAGTGCAAGAAGACAGGAGAGGCTAGAGCAAAGAAAACCAGAGGCTACTTTCAGGAGGAGCTCAGCAGAGCAGCGGTCCCCAACCTTTTTGGTACCAGGGACTGAGTTTGTGGAAGATAGTTTTTGCACAGACCAGGGGTGCATGGGAGTGGCTTTGGGATGATTCAAGCACTTTTGCTGCCACTGATCTGACAGGAGGTACTTGGTCCACAGCCCAGAGGTTGGGGACCTTTGCTGCAGACACAGTTCTTTGGGATTGGTATGAAGTGAAGACATGACAAAGCAGAGAAAGAAAGGAGCTCATCCTGACCTTTAGTTGAGGGTCAAGATAACTTACAGAAAGACCGGCACCAACACCAGATTGATTTTGGATTTCTTAGCAGCCCTGGAATATTTTCTTTTTTCTTTCAGAGAACATACCATTTCATTTTAAGGGAATGGCCTTGGATACTTTGTGTGATGCTTTTGAATGGTAGGGCCAGAGAAGACTTTTGAGAATCCCTTGGACAGCAAGGAGATCAAACCAGTCAATCCTAAAGGAAATCAGTCCTGAATATTCATTGGAAGGACTGATGCTGAAGCTCCAATACTTTGGCCACCTGACACGAAGAGCTGACTCTCTGGAAAAGACCCTGAAAGACTGAGGGCAGGAGGAGAAGAGGGCGGCAGAGGATGAGATGCTTAGAAAGCATCACCAACTCAATGGACATGAATTTAAGCAAACCCCAGGAGATAGTGACGGACAGGGAGGCCTGGCATGCTGCAGTCCATGGGGTCACAAAGAGTCGGACATGGCTTAGTGACTGAACAACAACAAATTAGATGTCTTTTGGGGTAAAGTGGTTATCACTATGCCACAGGTAGATGGACAGGTTTATTCATGTGTAGTCCTAAAAATATTCCCTCCAGTGTAAGTACCTTCCATGGAATGTGCTACAATTCTATGTAAATGATACTTATATAAGATGACTCTTCTTTATGCTAGGGCACAAGGTAGAGTTGACTATTCTTAGTCAGAAAATCTGGATCTGGAGTTGGTTTTCTG